>NC_089592.1:14732487-14985900 GCF_019320115.1 Miscanthus floridulus
CCAGGCTCTGAGTTTTCACCATGCGGGACAGAGGGAGCGTTCCAGGCAGAGCAAGTGAGCACGGATGCGTTTTCCTATGGTGGGCTGCTCCGCTCTCCCACACCGTCCGTGCCACCACATCCCTTCCTTGCCGCACCTCGACGCCCGTAGGCACCACGTACCAGCCCCAACTAGACGCGGGCCACAAAGCACAGGCCTCGCACGCCGCCGCGCCACCATGGAGGAGGCCACCAGACGCCTCCAGATCGTAGAGGGCGTAGCCGCTGTGCTGGGTAGTGGTCGATGAAGGGGCCACTGCAGAGACCCGGTCTCGCCATGAAGGAGGCACATGTTAAGTAATCTGCTGCTCTCCTCTGTACGGCGTGGCAGGGGCAAACACCGAAAGGGCTCCCCTGCTGTTGTACTATAGCCGCTGTAGGGGCAAGCGCCGAGAGGTTCACCTATCGCACTGTAGCCACAGCAGGGGCAGGCGCCAAAGTCAGACCTGCTGTCACATCTAGTCACTGTAGCAGCATGGCAGCCTGACATGTCTGTGCACTAGGATTAGATGGGTAGAGTTGTATATATAGCTTCCCACTGCAACTCGATGAAGAGAGCGAGTTCAGTTTTGCCATCTCCTCTGCAGAGCTCCGGCCAACGCTGGTGCCTGTGTTGTGTGTGTGTGCTCTGTTCTCCCTTTCTTCTTCTATCTCTAGCCATAGTGTGTGGTTGGCAGCACTGGGGAGTGGTCGGCTCACCCGTTCCGAAGATCTAGGGGCCAACAAGTGGTATCAGAGCCGTACAAGCACCGTCGTCGGACTAACCGCTGGCGATGATGGATGGTTTGGAGATGGGCGACAGCAGCGGCGCTGCTGTGGCTGCCCAGCCATGATAGGAGGTCATTGTGCACACGGTGTGGGAGGTCAGCGGCACCAGTTGGCCGACGCTGACTCGCACCAACTATGGCGAGTGGGTGGTGACCATGAAGGTCAAGCTCAGAGCCCGACGGCTCTGGAATACTATTAACAAGGGCACCGCTAACAGAGAAGATGACATGTCCACGTTGGAGGCTATCCTCACTACTGTACCAGCGGAGTATAGGGAGCCATTGGGGTGAAGAACTCTACTAAGGAGGCGTGCGAGGCCATTGCAGCGATGCGCTTCGATTCCGACCGTGCAAAGAAGGCGACGGCCCAGCTGCTGAAGCAGGGGTATGCCAACCTCAAGTTTAAGGATGGTGAATCAGTGGAGGACTTCTCCCTTTGCCTACAGTCACTCAACAACAAGCTGAGAAGCCACAGCGTCACCATCAATGAAGAAGAGGTGGTCTCCAAGTACCTCCACTCCATACCGTTGAAGTACATCCAGATCGCTCTTTCCATAGAGACAATGCTGGACTTGTCCACCCTCACCATTGAGGATGTGACAGGCCATCTGCGGGCGGTGGATGAGCGTATGGAGTAGGCCATAGCAACGATGGACAGCGGCAAGCTGCTGCTGACAGAGGAGGAGTGGGTTGCCCGGAGGAAGAAGTCCGAGGAAGCCTCCTCCAGCCGTGGTGGCGATGGCAAACACCACAGCAAGGCTTCTTCGGAGAAGAAGAAGAAGGTTGACCCCAATGCCTATCAGCTCTGCGGGAAGACAGGCCATTGGGTAAAGGAGTGCCTAAATCGCAAGTAGAAGAAGAAGGTTGAGGCTCATCTGGTGATGTTCTGTGCACTGCACGACGTTGAGGCCAAGAAGAAGGGAGAGGTGATGGCGGTGGAAGGGCCTAGGAAGGCTCTGAAGGCTGTCAACCACCGTGTGCCCAAGTCCACCTCGGATGTGTGGGCGGCGGATATGAGCAGCGGTGATAACTGGACTCCAGCGCCAGCAACCACATGACGGGCTCCAAGGCAACCTTCTCCGAGATCGACGACGACATGACCGACACGGTGAAGTTCGGTGATGGCTCAAGGGTGGCTATATGAGGGCGCGACACCATCATCTTCAGGTGCCAGAACGGTGAGCACCGCGCTAACAGATGTATATTACATCCTGCAACTGCGTTCAAGCATCATCAGCATTGTCCAGCTGGATGAGTGCGGCAGCTAGGTACTGATCAAGGACAGCGTCCTCAGGATCAAGGACTGGGAGCAGCGGCTTCTTGCCAAGGTGAAGAGGTCCCGGAATTGCCTGTACCTGCTCGACCTCAAGGTGGAGCAGCCATCTGCTTGGCTGCACGGCACATGTAGGAGCCGTGGCTGTGGCATGCCCAGTATGGACATCTCAGCTTCGATGCTCTTGGTCGGCTGGAGAAGATGGTGACTAGGCTCCCTCACATCAAGCACGTAGGCGAGCTGTGTGACAGCTGCCTGGCTAGGAAGCAAAGAAGGTGGTCACGTCGGCGATGCCCGGTGGGCGTAAGTACTTCATCTTGCTGGTGGATGACTGTAGCCGGTACATGTGGCTGCAGCTTCTGACTAGCAAGACCGAGGCGGCGGAAGCGATCAAGAAGTTCAAGGCGCGCATGGAGGCGGAGAGCGGCAAGAAGCTACGCGTGCTGAGGACTGATCGCGGCGGCGAATTCACTTCGGTGGAGTTTGCTGCGTACTGCGTGGATTAGGGTGTGGTGCGACACCACACCGCCATACTCGCCACTGTAGAATGGCATGTTGGAGCGGCAAAACCAGACGGTGGTTGATATGGCTCGATCCATGATAAAGGCCAAGGGCATGCCGGCAAGGTTCTAGGGTGAGGCGGTGACCACGGCGGTGTTCATCCTCAACCGCGCGCCCACCAAGGCCCTGAAGGGTAAGACACCGTTCGATGCTTGGTATGGGCGCAAGCCGAGCGTGTCCTTCCTCCGGACAATCGGCTGCATTGGCCACATTAGGAAGATGAAGCCAGTCCTCACCAAGCTGGAGGACAGGAGCACACCAATGGTGCTCCTGGGCTACGAGGAAGGTACCAAGGCGTACCGGCTCTACGACCCACGCGGAGGCAAGGTGGATGTCTCGCGCAATGTCGTGTTCAGCGAGAAGGCGACCTAGGATTGGGACAGTCCGGGCATGGGGAAGCTGGCGGCATCACCATCACCTTCGTCGTCGAGTACTTAGTCATCCACGGTGGTGGAGACGCTAGAGAGGAGGTGCCGACCACTCCAGTAATGGAGCTGAGCATTCCTGGGGCGATGCCGAGCACTACGGGAGGGGTGCCAAGCACTCCAGGAGTGGTGCCGAGTGGTCCTACAGTGGTGCCGACCACTCCAGGACAGGTGCTGAACGCTCCCGTAGCGAAGCCGAGCAGTCTTGCAGTGGTGCCGACCACTCCAAGACTAGTGCCTAGCACTCCTGCAGTGGTGCCAACCACTCTAGGAGTGGTGACGAGCAGTACAGGAGTAGTGCCAAGCACTACAGCGGGGGGGCCGAGCACTCCTGGTGCTGTGCTGACTCCGGCAGAATAGGGGACTCCATCGACGCCGATCGAGTTCGCCTCATCTCCAAGCGACATCACAGAGTTCATGGATGCTTTCCACGACGGTGAGGAGATGAGGTTCCATAGGCTGGACGACATCGTCAGCGGCACAAGGTCCTCAGGCCTGGCGGGTTGGCTGCTCAATGACCCAGAGCTGCTTCTCATCAGTGTAGAAGAACCACCCACGTTCGCGCTGGCCGAGCGCGATACAAATTGGTGACGGGCGATGCTGGAGGAGATGAAGGCGATCGATGAAAATGAGACTTGGGAGCTCGTTGATCCACCTCCAGGATGTCGTCCGATCAGCCTAAAGTGGGTGTACAAGGTCAAGCAGGACGACCGCGGCGCCATTGTCAAGCACAAGGCGCGCCTTGTCGCCTGAGGCTTTATCCAGCGCTAGGGCATCGACTTTGAGGAAGTCTTTGCATCGGTAGCGCGCATGGAGTCTATCCGACTGCTGCTGACTTTGGCAGCAGCGAAGGACTGGTGCGTCCATCATTTGGACTTAAAATCGGCCTTCCTCAACAGCGAGCTAGCAGAGACGGTCTTTGTCAGGCAACCTCCGGGTTTCGCCGTCAAGGGAGCAGAGCATAGGGTGCTCCGACTGTGCAAGGCGCTCTACGGGCTACGACAGGCCCCGCGAGAGTGGAACGCCAAGCTTGATGCCACGCTGGGCGAGCTGGGGTTCACGTGGTGCGCAACCGAGCACACGCTCTACACGCGGTGACGGGGGAAGGAGGAGCTCGTCGTCGGCGTGTATGTGGACGACTTATCGTCACCGGCACGCGTGCGGAGGACATCGATAGCTTCAAGCGTGAGATGGCGGCTCGTTTTTGAATCAGCGATCTCGGCGCGCTCTCCTACAACCTCGGTATCGAGGTGAGACAAGGGAAGGAGGTGCTCACGCTCGGTCAGAGCGCGTACGCCTTGAAGCTATTGGAGCAAAGCGGCATGGCTGAGTGCAAGCCGTGTGTGACTCCGATGGAGGAGCGACTGAAGCTGACGATGGCCAGTACCGCGGCAAAGGTAGATGCAACACTCTACCGGAGCATCATTGGAGGTCTGCGCTACCTAGTCCACACGAGGCCAAACATTACGTTCGCCGCGGGCTACGTCAGCCGCTTCATGGAGGGTCCCCGAGAGGATCACTGGGTTGCAGTGAAGCGGTTGCTGCGCTACGTCAAGGGGACGGTGGATCATGGGATCGTTTTCCCCAAGACTGGCGAAAGTGGGCTGCAGCTCACTGTATTCAGCGATGTAGACATGGCGGGGGACATCGACGGACGGCGGAGCACCTCTGGCGTGCTCGTCTTCCTCGGGTCGGCTCCAATCTTATGGTTGTCGCTGAAACAGAAGGTGGTGGCGCTGTCCACATGCGAGGACAACCCTATGCTCACCCACCAGCACTGATGGTGGACAACCAGCTCGCCATCGCCCTCGCAAAGAATCCGGTTCTCCACGACCGGAGCAAGCACATAGATGTCAAGTTCCAATTCCTCAGGGACTGTGTCGATGGAGGGCAAATCGTCATCGAGTTCGTGGAAACTGGTCGGCAACTCGCGGACGTCCTCACAAAGCTGCTCGACCGTCTTCGGTTCACGGAGTTGAAGAAGATGATCGGCATGGTGGAGGTTCTAGGGTTAGCAGCAGGATTAGGGGAAGAATTGTTAAGTAATCTGCTGCTCTCCTCTATACGGCACGGCATGGGTAGGCGTCGAAAGGGCTCCCCTGCTGCTATACTGTAGCCGCTGCAGGGGCAGGCGTCGAAAGGTTCACCTGCCGCGCTGTAGCCACAGCAGGAGTAGGCGTCAAAGTCAGCCGTGCTGTTACATCTAGTAACTGTAACAGTATGGCAGCCTGACATGTCTGTGCACTAGGATTAGCTGGGTAGAGTTGTATATATAGCTTCCCACTGTAATTAAGTAAAGAGAGCGAGTTCAGTTTTGCTATCTCCTCTGCAGAGCTCCGGCCAACGCTGGTGCTTGTACTATGTGTGTACGCTCTGTTCTCTCTTTCTTTTTCTATATCTAACCATAGTGTGTGGTCGACAACGCCGGGGAATGGTCGGCTCACCCGTTCCGAAGATCCAGGGGCTAACAGCACATGCGTCGTGATGCCAAGAAGCTGGAGTTGGAGCTGTGGCGTGTGTTCCCACCGAGTAGGACATGTGTATCAAGTTTCTGCTTGATTTCGATTCAATAGATTCAATAACTTCGTGGACCACTCCATCGACAAAGCTTGCCAAATGCTAAAGTGCTCGGATGCACGAACGATCTGCATGATGTCTTGGTGGAAGTTCACTGGATATGAAACGCTGAGGACGCACGGGCCGCACCTTATAGGAGGTCCACCTGCTTCGGAACCACACGCAGCAGTGACCCTGGTTCGCACAGAGCTCATCGACGGTGTCTCGGCGGAAGCACGGCTGGACGGCGTCTCAGCGTCGCACTGTCCGCGCTCCTCAGCGGCATCCAGGAGGCGGCCTGCATGCCTCCTGGAACGTTACACTAACGTGAGAGGAACGTTACTGAATCTCGCTCAGGGCCGCCGTGCTGTAGTGCGTCAACGCTCCCTGCGCCACGGGCTGCCGCCTGCGGCCGCGACCAACACACTCTATCCAGTCCAGCCTCACAACGCAGCCCTGGTTTAGTTCACCAAAACTCCCAACTTTAACACTATATAAAAAGAAGATTCCCCGTCACATCAAACTTACGGTACATGCATGGAGTACTAAATGTTGACGAAATCAAAAACTAATTACACAGTTTGGTTGTACTTTGCGAGACGAACGTTTTGAGCCTAATTAGTCAACGATTGAACAATTATTATCAAATAAAAACAAAACGCTACAGTGCCACCACATCCCTTCCTATGGCCCACCAGCCCCAACTGGACGCGGGCCTCAAATCACAGGCCTCGCACGCCGCCGCGCCGCCCTGGAGGAGGCCACCAGACGCCTCCAGATCGTAGAGGGCGTAGCCGCTGTGCTGGGTCGTGGTCGATGAAGGGGCCACTGCAGAGACCCGGCCTCGCCCCGAAGGAGGCACATGCGTCGTGATACCAAGAAGCTGGAGTTGGAGCTGTGGCATGTGTGTTCCCACCAAGTAGGACATGTGTATCAAGTTTCTGCTTGATTTCGATTCAATAGATTCAATAACTTCGTGGACCGCTCCATCGACAAAGCTTGCCAAATGCTAAAGTGCTCGGATGCACGAACGATTTGCATGATATCTTGGTGGAAGTTCACTGGATATGAAACGCTGAGGACGCACGGGCCGCACCTTATAGGAGGTCCTCCTGCTTCGGAACCACACGCAGCAGTGACCCTGGTTCGCACAGAGCTCATCGACGGTGTCTCGGCGGAAGCACGGCTGGACGGCGTCTCAGCGTCGCACTGTCCGTGCTCCTCAGCGGCATCCAGGAGGCGGCCTGCATGCCTCCTGGAACGTTACACTGTAACGTGAGAGGAACGTGATTGAATCTCGCTCAGGGCCGCTGCCTTGGCCGCCGTGCTGTAGTGCGTCAACGCTCCCTGCGCCACGGGCTGCAGCCTGCGGCCGCGACTAACACACTCTCTCAGTCCAGCCTCACAACGCAGTTACCTAGCAGCTGCTTGTGCGCTCGGTTACTGCCACTTCTCATGTTGGCCGCCGTGTGCCCGTGTTGCATCGCCCAGTCATGAGCGCGCTGCTGGCTGCAGCACATGGATGGATTAGATTAGTGGGCTATGGCTGTTGGATGGGAGACGGAAGGATAAGAACAGATTGTAGAGAGAGGATCATAAAGCGGACAAACGGTCTGAGAGTCAGAACAATAAAGCGTTCGACCTGTGGCAATTATTTTCGTGTTATCAACGATCCTATACAATCTTGTGTTCATGTGTGACATCATGGCATTGCAGGGCATTTTTTTTCTTTCGTTTATTCCATGATATGCATCTATGCTCATCTAGACATGACGGATCTATATATATATATATATAGTCCAGCTTGGCAGAGCTCCTGCTTCGATTTCGTATAGCTTCTTACAAGGTGTCCTGCCAAACGTCCATCTACGAAACGGAGTCTGGAAGAGCTAGAATCACAAAAATGTGGCTTCTTCCGGCTCTTTCTCACAAGCTTGACAAAATTGTTACTGAAGTCGTTTTTGCCAAATAGTTTATAAAAACGACTTCAGCTCCACTAGCTAGAGAAGTTGTTGCTCCACATGAATCAGAGCCAAAGACAAGCCGGAGTCCTACCAAACATGGCCATAGTGTTTCGAGACGTCCATTGTCCCTATTGCAGCGCACGGGCAATTTTGCTAGTGTAATAACAAAGGACAAAACAAAACAAAAAATATCGGAGTTTCAAACATGGGCCGTTCGTCTTCTCCGTAGCAGTGAAGCGGGCTATACAGGCCATGGCCCCGTTCGCTTGGAGGAATTTTGTAGGAATCTGGATGAATTGTGAGGAATTTATGAGAGAAAAATACTGTTCCGGATGAAAAAAAAAAGACCAAGTCGGATTTAAGTGCACGCGAACGGGCGCATATAGCAGTCGTGGTCCAGATCTCCCCTTTTCCTGCACAGAGTATGAGGCCCAGAAGGCCAAGAGCTCGCGCAGCTGGCAGTCCGGAACCAGGTCCCATCTCTGGCAACTGGAAAGCAGCTTGGATTAATCCCATATCGGGGAGGCAGCGATGAGAAGCGCGTGCGGGTGCTTTGAAATAGCTGCGGGATGGCTCCTTTGCTGATTAAAAAAGGGCCAGTTGGCTATGTATACCACAATCCATCCCCCGATTGATGAGTGCTGTATGGCTATCAAGACTATGGCTAGCATAACTTAAAACTGTTAGGGTTGGCGGGAGATTTATTTGCCAAAGGGTGCCAACGATCCTATAAATTAGGGACTATCCGAGCATACGTCGGGCGTTGAGATTATTTCTTTGCTGCAGTCTTTTGAGTCCATGGCGTTTTTTCACTAATTTAGAAACAACACATGAAAAATGAAGAACATTGGCCACTTTGATTCATTATCTGTTGCAAGAGAACAGAAATAAAACTGAGAAAATTGCCCACCAAACAGCAAACGTAACAAGCACACACTGCAAAACCATATTCCATATCCAAACATGCATATCTCATTTGCTTCACAAAGTGCACACTGCATCTTGCGCTATTGTAATCTTCCTATATTTACATGGAAGTACAACTAAAGCTTAAATTAACCGCCCAAAAGCTGCTTCCAGCTCTACACGCTAAACTTTACAAGCCTCCTGCGGTCAAGGCAAAATATTCGGCTGATTAGTGCCCAGCAGCGCTGACCACTGTCCTCCAACAATCCCCGGAGCTCCAAGCTGCAAGCATCACACAAATTAGCTACAACTCAGACTGAGAATGTTTACATGTTCAGCTCGCCAGTAAGATCTGCATGCTGTACAAAGTGTTGAGTGCACTGTCACTAACTGTGGTGTGTTAATTTGGCTGGCAGCTCTGACAAGCTGCTGAAACATTTTCCTCTCGTTTATGGGGTCCATTCCTGCATATTCGGATGAATGCATTAGACCACCTCAATACCTACAAGTTAACAGTCATACAGTTGAGGGAGGAATGAAGCAGTTCAGTTGTGTTACCTTGATTTATCTCATCAACAACCCGAAAGGGGCAGTTGGTAAGATCTTGAAGTGACACAAGATACAAGATGGTCGATACTGAAGAAACTAGATCAACAACCTCAGCAAGAACTTGAAAACCTCTGCAGTGAAGTGCGGACAGGCAAATGAAAGCCGGTGACAGACGGTGGAGGCCGACCGTGGCTTCACGGCAGCGAGCAGGTGATGGAGACCGATCAGTCGGGAGGCAACAGAAGGAAGCGCAGAGTCGTCTAGGATGCTTTGCATTTTTTCTAAGAAAAACTGATAACGAATTCGCAATGTGTCACAATACTAAGTCAGAATTGTGTAGGGTCCTATCTCATATTCTGCATATACCACCACATGATAATGACCTCACCTTTTGTATCAGATTATCACCCAAAGGTTTCTGGTGACAATACTCTCTGTTTTTCCCTTCCCCATACTGCTCTGAACAAGAAAAAAACACTAATGAAAAATAGCAGTATGTATGATAGTCATGTAGCTTTAGTACATCCATATTTTAACACAAATCTAGACCAGCCAGGACTGCATACAATCTCAATATAGTTAAACTGTGAGCAATTGAAGTGATTTTTTATTGGAAAGGAAGTACAGCAAAATGGAACTATTTTGGATAATTTTTGCACATGCCGGACTAGCCCATGTACATAATCTCAAGTCCTAATTCTTTTACTATTACCATCTTGCACATGAGAAGAAAGAGGCATACTCTACTGACATTTCCGTTCCTTTTCCCATTGACCTCTTGTGCAGCTAGCCACAGCCCAAAAGCAAATCTGTTTAGGAGGCCTGTGGATGCATAAGGTCCAAACATGTAATGCTGAATTAATTATTAGTGTGCATATCAGCCAGCAGTTAGCAATTAATTAAGAGTGCAAAGACTTAAGAATGGACAAAGGTGCTGTGAATGGTGAGGTCAAAAGGAATTATTAATCATGGCTTGTAGGCATAGCTGTAATCCAATCCAAAACTAGTAACTACGTTCAGGTTTTGAGAAGCATATCTTCTCCCTTAGCATACTCAAATTCGCAAACAAAACAAATCCACCATCCTACACTTCAACAGTGATAAAACTAGGAACTAAGCTCAATAAATGGTGCCTGCAGTACCAGATGATTCCAGAGGAATGCAGACTGCTATTTTCATAGTATATCATCAATTAAGCCATTTGGCCGTCCCTCAAATTTCAGGTGCCCAAGTCAAGGGAATCATTTATGTAGGGTCATTCATAAAGTTCAGGTATCCAAGTCTATTTTACACTTTCAGATACCGCGACTAGTCTGGTTTTCTAGTACTTTTGCTATTTTTTGGTAAGGCAACAGCAAGCAAAACATAAGCACTCCATCTTCTCAAGTTGAATCCAATCAATCTAATGGATCCAGTTGTGTCTTCGAACACAAATTCACCAGCAACTGACATAAATGCGCAGAGATGACCATAACAAGCAAAAGCTACTTCTTCTTATTTTCTTTTTTACTTTCTTTGTATCCTGATCAGTTGTACAACTCTCTTTTCATTTATGTTAATAAAAATCCAGTAGGGGGCTTCAACCCCCTCCTGTTTCCCTAAAAAAAGAAGAAGCAAAAGCTACACTGGAGATTATAGGAGATTGGACATAGAATCACTGAAGATTAGAGTAGAAGCTACACTGAAGATTAGAGGAGCCTGCACACAAATGCCTAGTATCCCCTTAAAGAATAGTACGCAGTTCTCCAAATTGAACATTTATAATGTTGTATGACCACCGGGAAACACAATCTACGAACCCTAAATCGCAAAGGCTGAAAAAAAGTCGATCCTATGTACCAAACTGACACTTGGAAGCGCAAAAGGGACGCCCTTCCCCCGCAGTCACCACCGAGGCAAAGTCAAATCAACGCAATGACGCAATCCGCCAAGGAAAGCAACCCAAACCCAGAGTGTAGAGGGAGCCGGGAGCGGGACCTTATGGAAGTCGTGGAGCTTGAGGTAGCAGGCGGCGCCGTTGCTGTGGAGAAGGCTTACAGAGATGCTGCCGGCACCGCTGCCAGCGGCGTCGAATCTGCGGCGGAGCCGTGAGACGGACTCCGAAATCTCCACGGACCGGATCTGAAGGAGAACGACGGCTGGGTGAGGGCAGGACGATGGCGGGGGTGAGGCCAGGGCGACGGCACGGCGGCGGCGTGCGAGAGAAGAGGACGAGGGCACCGGGCGGGTGACCATTCGGTGCGCGCGGGGGAACGGGGGCAGAGAGGCTGTGCAATTACCGTACTAGACGAATAAAATCAACGAAAATGAGTATCTTGCCTAGGCATCAGGAAGCGTTAGCGTTAGGAAGCATCCAACCATCGTAAAAATAAGTAACTTTTACGATGCTCTGGTTGTTGAATCTGTTGGCGATGAACCTGTTGGCGAGGGGCATGTATCGAGACCCCATTTTCCATTTGATTTCTTCATTTCGCTTTGAACCTCGATTTAACCATATCAAGGCGTCCATTGTGTTTGCAAAGTTACCAATCGCTATTGCAATCAGCAGGACGCCAAGACCAATGGATTTTTATAACACACTGCCAGCTTGATACTAGCCATCACTGGCAGCTTGATACTAGCCGGCAGTGATATCTTTTTTCGTACCTCAAATCGGCAATGTTGTTGAAGCCATCACTACCAGCTTGATACTAGCTGGCAGTGATCTCTTTTTTCGTATTTTATTGTTTTATATAATTTATTTTTTATTTTTTTGAATCAGATTTCGCTTTATATTCGCTTCGTAGACGACAGGTCCATCAACATTAAACATTACAAATATTACGGTTACAGTTCAAATGTACTTATGAAGCTCTCGATCCCTTGAAATAAAAAAGAAATTACAATAGTCTAGCGAGCCGCTTTGGCCCGTACTGCGCCTTATACCTCACGGATTGTGCAATGGAGAATGTTCCTTTTTTTTCCAAGCACTTTAATACGATGAAGGCTGCTAGCTCCAATGACAGTGCTATAACCTCCATTTCTAACAGCCTATTGTGTTTTAATTTCTTGCGCTATCATTCAAAAAAACCGGTTTCGAAAGACAGAAATGATAGAAAAATAAGTAGATCGTTTTGTTGAATTAACAGATATAAATGAAATGAGGATTATACACACCAAATGATCTGTCGCCTCCGTTTTTACGCCGAGGTAGCGAAGCATTGCCCACGTTTCGTAGAACCCACATTCATTGTTTCCCGCCGGCTGGTCTAGGGTCTCCAATTGCATTGGTGCAACCTGGAATGGGACCTTCGTCCCACCGACCATTCTTGCCTGGACACTGTGCCACGTTAGAAAGTGTGAAAAAGGGTCAACATTAGAATGTGCTATGTGCGATTATAAAATGCGCTTACACATTAAGCACTTTGACTAGGGGATCGAGCAAAGAAAGTGGCTTTTTCTTCGAGTCCCACACCTTGATACGATTTCTTTTAATATCGACAACAATGAAAGACGAAATGGTTGCTACAATCACAAAACCCTAGTTAACGAATAATCGTAACTACAAAAAATAAGCATAAAAATAAGAGCAGAGAACACATACTCGCAGTTGTAGGCTAGAAGTATTTCGGTTTTAGTACTCATCTTGAAATTTTCAAAAATGGCAGTCAGTGTCTCCGTCAGATCTTCTACTTTATTTCCATACATGCCTTCGCATGTTCTCTCTTTGACTAGCTCGGGGTCCAGGAAAGACATATGAGCGTACTTTTGTTTTGAAGCAATGTTTTGCTACACACCTACATAATTCATGGGAATATGCAGTCGTTAACTATTTGTGTATCGAGAGAGTAGTTAATTATAATATCGTGCGAGTAGAGTACTTACATAGTCCACATCATCAACATTTGTGTATCAAGATCGCGTCTCTGGAATATCTAAAACAAGTGATCCCAACGAACAAAGTGCTTTCTCTTCATTAGGATATTGGAAAACATGTGGCGGGCGGATAATATATTTGAAACCCGCCTGTCCCGTCTCAAGTGCTTAGGCCATGTAATAATCATGCAAGTCACGCATATATGTTGTCAAATTTTTATACTCCTCGTCCACCAAGAAAATGCCTCTTTGAAACTACATTGCTGGTTTTGCCGTCTCATATAGTGAATCATACTAGATGTTCGCGGCATCATCCCTGGTTAATCTAGGGTTGTCTTCGATAATCTTGTTTATCTTCCTTTGATCTTCATGGTGTATTTCTTCGACTCGTAATTGATTGTGCTTACTCTCTGTTTGCCTATTGAATTCGAACGGCACCCTCCACTTAGGCACTGAGGTAAATAGATTCCAAAATCTAACTTTGTCTTCCTTGGAGGCTACTTCTGGCTTTTGTTGGTTCATCAAGTTTGTAACGCTGCCACTCATCGCCCTTTTCTTTTTTTATTGGTCTACTTTGGGAGCATTAGCGACTGAATCTGAGGTCTTTTTCTGCGACTGTGAGGATGCTTTAGATCTTGTTTTGGGCTGTTGTGGAGGAGGAGGAGGACGAGAATTATGTTTTCTCGGGAATGATGAAGAGGGAGGAGAAGGAGGAGTAGGAGTCTTCTCTTTTGTTGGGGCTGATGAAGATGGAGGACGAGGAGGTAGAGAAGGAGACTTCTATCTTCTCGTGGGTGATGGCAAGGAAGCAGGGAAGGTAGAGTGATCTCCTCTGTTGGGAGATGGTGAGTGATCATCTCTAGGCGACGAAGATTTGCCGTCGCCCTCATCATCATCCGGAGACAACTGGTGATCAAGCTTAATGAAGCGCTTGCGCCAGGCCACATGAGCGCCCTTGTTCTAAACAAGGCATTGCCTGTCTTCTTGTGCGGGGTAATCAATGTGCATCTTGTTATACTTCTTATCAAGTATAGTATCAATGCTGACATGGGCATACCCCGTTGGAATTGGGTAGCCATTAATGGTCCCGTCTCCCGTAGGCTAGCCCTGGCCGATCGCCACCTTGTCAGTTGTCCATAGCTGATGAATGTACAACCTGACATTGACGAGTTTAGTGATGCTGTCCACCAGATGAGGCGCATTCGCCTCTTCATCGTCGAGCAGGGTCGATCCATAGTTGCTACGACCCCTGAACTATGGAGTAAAGCTAGTCGAAATAGGTTCTTGTGGTACTACTCCTGATCCCATGGACGCCATAAGTACATTGACTTTTTCTTGAACCCTCTTATCAATCTGTTTTTTAAATTTGTCTTCCATCTCTTTCAGAACCCTCATATACTCTGCCTCTTGTGCCGCTATACCCCTCGAGCGGCTCCGATAAGTGGAAGATTCTTCCTCGAATGCTATTTTCCAAGGAACAAGATCGGCTCCTCTAGTGCGACCAGGGTGCTCCTTATTTCCTAGTGCTTGGGTGAGCACATCATTCTCCCTATTAGTAGTGTGGGTCCCTTTCCACACCTCATCATTTACCTCGGAGATCCTCTGGATGAGGCTGCTCATGGCTAGTTTTGTGGAGCTAAAGCTCCCATCCGGGCCGTGGTGCACCCCCTCGCCATACTAAAATATATCGATCTGGGCTCCTAATTGGTAGTCTCAGGCTCAATGCCAAGGCGTTCCACCTCCTAAGTGCACTTTCAAATTCATCCATCTTACTAGCGTAGCCACGAGAGTCGAGTTTATAAGGATTCATCGCTTTAAGTGAGTTCTCCTTATTCTTCCTGCTCATTTCCATGTACTTCTCAGATTGCCTGTATTGCTTAAATTCCTGCCAGAAATCCTTCTGCTTGGCGTACTCTCCATCATCCCAATTTGGCTCTTTATCCTTGAGGATAAATTTATTGTACAATGTCCCCTTAAAAGTCTTGAAGCATGTCCCCATGATTTCTTTTGCTTTTTTCTTGACTTGCTCCTTGATATAGTCCTATGGGAAAGTGAAATACTGTGGGATCCATTTCTCCCATATGTCATCCTTCTCACTTTTGGGAACCCTGCACGTGTCATTCTCTTTCCCAATCCACTTCCTGTATTTAATCGAGATGTAGTCCCTTACAAGTGGCCCGATGACAGTCTTGTATTTGGCCACAGCTTTTTTAGGTGCGAGCGGCTCCCCGAATTGGTCAAACTCAGTGATATGCCAGTGTGCATTCCTACCAGTAGGAAGCTGTAACACACCTCGCTTGGTTCTGGCCTTGCTGCTACCCGAACCATCTAGCTACTCGGTCGGCTGAACCTCCTGCTAGAGACACCAAGTAAGCTAATAGACTCTCAATTAATTAGCGTGCGTGGCTACCTAGTCACATGATACCTAAGTTACCTGGTCATCTTGGTCCAGCTAGAGAAGAGTGGTAGGGGTCCATGGTACCTTGTTTTCACCATCCTGATTGTTACCACCACCGTTTGTCGGATCATGTGGCTCTCCCGTCCCACCGATATCAGCCGCTTCTTGTTGCCTATCGGTTCTTGGGTGACGGGTTAACGGGCGATGACAAGTCATGGCTGTGACATGATCGTGGTCAGTTTTGGCTACGTACAACTACTAGTAGCATTTGTGCTTATATATATTACCCAACTAATAAGATTTAATGCAAAGTCTAATAATAAGTCCACATACAGTTCACATAGAACAAATGCATTGTTTGATTGGCTCCATACAATAAAGTCCACCTACTGTTCTACGAAACAAAGCCTACATCAACTTCCAAATAATAAAAGCAATGACTATAGCCATAAATAAAAACATGGCATATTTCCAAGACCAAGGAGCAATTCTTCTAATCTTCATATCTTTAGCGGGTGGCTCCTCTTCAATCCCCAGTGCCGGTGGATGGCCATGGTTTGCACTCATTGGACCATAGTAGGCCTTGAAAGCTTAAGCTTCTATGTTATATTTTTTGTAACAATTACCTAGGTATTGATTGACTTGAGCATAGCAATCTTCCCAGGTAAGGTAGATCTCAGGCACCTGATCAACATGCACTACATACCATGCCATGGTTGCCATTACATTTAACCAAATTAGGTTGATAGTGCTATGTCATTCAAACATGTTGTAGACTAAGTTTAGTGTATCGAGCAAAGTTGTTGACTATATTCAAATATTCAAACTTTAATTTACAACACATTTAGTTAGGCTTCATCCCATGCATATTGGACATGAAAGTATTATGGTAATTGGTAGTACAAAAAAGACATAAGAAAACAAATATGAAGAGGCCAAGTTCGACAGTCTTCCAGTGAATCAGCTTGTAAGTGACCTATGTTAAATATTTTTCTCTAGACTACTTTGTTCATTCCTTTTCTAATACCTTTGCATTGAAAAGATCCATGTATAGGTGCTGCCATGCTATGCTAATTTGCTATTTATCTAGAACTTTAATTAATTTGTTCATTTGCTAGCAATTTTCGGAAGATTCTACAACCTACCAAAATTAGCAATTCATGAATACACACAGCAGAGCCCATCCAAATGGCAGACAGTAATAGTACGCAGAGCACGATGAAGCATGTTAGCGTTGTTTACCTCGTGGAGAAGAGCCCGTCTGAAGTGATGATGACCTTGGTCTTCTCGCATCGAGGAAGACAAGGGTGCAGGCGGCGGTGGTGATTCGGCGGCGTCGAGAAAGACGAGGCCGCTAGCGTGCTAGGGACAGCGTCGGGCGTGGAAGAAGAGGATGGCACAATGGCTATAGATGGCGGTGCGGGTGGCGGTGGAGCTCTGTCGGTGTGGAGGAAGACGATGGCGTCGAGCGTTGAAGAAGAGGATGGCGCAACGGCTATAGACGGCGGCACGGGTGGTAGTGGAGCTCCGTCGGCGTGGAGGAAGACGACGACGCGGGCGTGGCTGGGACGACAGTGACGGTTAACGACAAACCGTCGAACACCTAAGGGGCGCAGTGAGGGAGGCGCTCACCATGTAGCGTGGTGACGCCGCTGTTCGCGCGCTCCTTCAAATCCAAGCTATGGGAGGGGTGGGAGTAGGCATGGAGGACTGAGGGTGGGAGACGTCGATGTGGAGGACTATGGGGTGGGGGACGTCGGCATGGATGACAGTGGGGTGGGGGATGCCGGGGTGGAGGACCGTGGGGTGGGGGACGCCGGGGTGGAGGACGGCATCATGGGTCTTCCTCGCTGGCGCGGGCCGCACGATGACGCGTGGACGTCGGCGTTAAAGAAGATGAGGGCGCTCGGGCTACGGACGGTGGCGCGCGGGGCGGCGGTGCTCCGTCAGCTAGGAGGAAATGGATGGCGTAGGCTTCAAATGACTTAGAAAAATTTCAGCCCGCGCCACCGGCTTATATACTCATGGCACACCACTGCTAGTTCTAGAGGCAAACCGACAGTGATGATATAGCATCACTGTCGGTGCCAAATCCAACCCGACAGTGATGTGCACTACCACAACCGGTTGGAGCAAAATGTTAAAAAGATAAAAATAACCTAAGCTAACGAATTCCCTATCCTAGCGCAGTGGTTAAGGCCGCGCACTCACGACCCCGCAACCCGCGTACGAATCACCGGCAGGCCAAACTTTTTGTTTTTCATTTTAATTTTGAATCACCTAACTGCACTATGTATAAGTAAATAAAAATAAAAAAACTACTCCTAATGCAATTACATAACTAACGCAGCGTTCAAGGTTGTATTCTCTGGAGCCCGAGACCCGGGTTCAAACCCCGAGCGGGGCAAATTTTTTAATTTTATTTTATTTTTGAGTATAAACTAACTACACTATAACTAAATAAAAAATAAAAAACTAAGCCTAACACAATTACTATCCTAGTGCAGCGGTTAAGGCACTACACTCTAAAGCCCGAGACCCCAGTTCGTACCCCGTGCGGGGCCCAATTTTTTGTAATTTTGTTGTCATCACTATCGGTTTCTGCCCAAACTGACAGTGATGATTATATTTTTTTCTTTTTTAAACTAAATAAATTCACATATTTATATTCCTATTACACCTATGTCCAAATGGCTTGAATTTGTTTCAAGCATGTACATCCAAATTATTGCCCCACATAAGATCTTAGGTTTTTCCGATCATTTTCTTTATTATTATATTTTTCTTTGTGCTAAACGGACAAAAGAGGCCCAATTACATATTGGGCACACTAGAATTTTGTATCCACTTCGACCAAAAATTGGTCCCTAGGGCACATAAGATCCTGTGGAAAAGTTTGGCACCATTCCAGATCGTTTCTGGGGTAGGCCCAGTTCAATCTCTAATTAATCGGTGACATTGCGCAAAAATTCAATTAAATCGGAGAAAGTACCGAACCATCTCAGAAAAAATCCCAAACTTAGTGTTTCATTCACCCGTGGCACGTGCAAGCCTGAGAAAAAGTTTAAGACCAATATGGCATCGTAATTTAGAGTTCTTGTTCCACAGCACATGAATTACATGACAAACACAAGCCGAATTAAACTTAAACCTTGCAAACTAAACCTAAACAAACACTAATGAGGGGGTGGGTGCGCATCACCATACATTTGCATCCAAGCATGGTAATTGATGTCATGGATTCTGTAATCACAACCATCGATGAAGGCCAATGCCCGTATGATTGCACTCTCTCATGCCTCAAAACACTGGTGACATGGTCGCCCATAGATTAACCTACTGAACGACCATTGGCCCTGTTAGTAAATCTTATGCAGAACTAGCATCCTGCAGTAGTGTGCTGGCCGAGGTTCCTAGTACAATACTCCCAGTCATATCGAGTCTCTCCGTAGCTTGGTCTAGAATCGCCGACAAGCCTAATGCAGCATAGGTACTGTCATAGAGCACCACCTGCAAGCGAGCAAAACAAAATAAGAGAGATTGTTATTACAATAACAACAATAAATAACTATGACTCAGGTATCAGTGATGTCGACTTTACCACATCCATTTAGTTGTAGCTCGCCCAGTATTCGCTT
Organism: Miscanthus floridulus; assembly: GCF_019320115.1. Lineage (NCBI taxonomy): Eukaryota > Viridiplantae > Streptophyta > Magnoliopsida > Poales > Poaceae > Miscanthus > Miscanthus floridulus. Next base: position 14,751,418 of record NC_089592.1, read on the forward strand.
ACTTGTGGAACGGGGACATCACCAGCACGCAAAGCTTCTATCTTGAAGTGCGAGAAATCGAGCACCTGATAGCAAATGTGTTGAAGTGTCACCAAATAGTTACGCACGACAGAGAACTGGGCGCTTCTCCTACTAGGCATCCGTGATCCCATTCACCGGATAAATTCCTGATGCCCTGAAGATAGCCTCGAAGGGATGTAGAAGCTTAGTTCACACGTCCAAGTTTGACCATCATCAGCAGATACCGTGTTCTCAACAATGTCCGACACCATGAGCAAGCTAAGTGCTGCTTGCAGCCACTCTACGACATATGCAACAATGATATTATTTGATTGAGTCCATATGTATTATGAAACAACATTTATTATGGAATTTAAACTACAATTATTAATTAATTAGCATCCAAATGTTGAAAAATATTTCATACGATAGATGGAATAGGGTGGTTTGGAATGACCACATCAGGATCGAATGGATCATCATCAGGGTGGAAACCTAGTTCTTGTGGTAGGGGAGGTCTGCTCATCCCACCTAATAAAATTCAAGAAATATGACTATAAATATATATTTCATTATATAAAATGTGCCAAGTAACCAAGTAAAATGTATCAAACTAAATAAATATAGATCGATGCATATATATACATAACTAGAATATGAAAGAGGAGAATATATATATTGCATTGTACCTAATAAAATTCAAGAAATATGAATAGAAATATATATTGCATTATATAAAATATGCCAAGTAAAATGTCGCAAACTAAATAAATATAGATCGACGATGCATATTGTCGGGGACCAATACTAGGGTACCCAAAGAGGAGCTAATAACCATCAACATTGATTCATCCGAGCAGTCAAGAGCGCGACTACAGCTCCAACCGACCCCTAGGTGCACAAGCTCCGCCTCGCCCGGCCTCTGGGGGTGGGTTCCGCCTCACCCGACACCGAGGCTGCGGGCTCCGCCTCGCCCAACCTCTAAGGGCTGGCTCCGCCTCGCTTGGCCTCTGGGGGCGGGCTTCGCCTTGCTCGACCCTTGGGTTTGTGCTCTGACTTGTCCGACATCTGAGGGCTGGCTCCGCCTCGCCCAGCCTCTAGGGGCGGGCTTTGCCTTGCTCGACCCTTGGGTTTGCACTCCGACTCGCCCGACCTCTAAGGGCTAGCTCCGCCTCGCCCGACACCGAGGCCACGGGCTTCGCCTCGCCCGACCTCTGAGGGCTGGCTCCACCTCACCCACCCTCTGAGGGCGGGCTTCGCTTGACCCGGCCTCTGGGGGGACTCCGCCTCGACCGACCCCGAGGCTGGGGGATCCGTCTCACCCGACGAAGACCTATATCGCCGCCAACCACTCCAGGTCCAAGCTAATGGGCCTTGGTCAAAGCTTTGACATTAGGGAGGTGACTAGCACGCCCTGATATAACCCGTGGCCATGACAGGCCATACCTAGGGATTTACATCAGGAACAACATCAGGCGTACCGGTGCTGTTTCTGCCTAAGCTTTGTATGAGTACTGACAGGCGCGTCAGTTCACCACGACATTCGCCAGGACAGAGTGGGGCGCCACGACCGAGAGACGACGCCTATGCATGGCACCAATGACGGACAGGGCCACGACGTGAAGCTGTCCCTATTGACATCTACAGGGTCGGTGGGACCCACGTGAAGGAAAAGAAGGACCCGACGATCCTGGAGGACTTCTTCTCCTTCTCATCCTCCTCTTTTCCCTCCACTATAACCCATGCTTTCCCTTGGCCTATAAAAGTGAAAGTAGGGCGTCCCATAAAGGGCATCGCAACACATCGCATCAATTGGGACTCGAATCCATCGAACCCTAAACTGACCAGAACACACAAGCACACAGCCGGGAAGTGACCGTTCGCTCCTCTCACTAGAGACTTGGGTCATGTCCCTCTCTCGACCGTTTGTAACCCCTACTATGAACTTTCAGTGCTAGTAACACGAGCAACAACAATGAACTGGACGTAGGGACATTCTGCCTAAACCAGTATAAACCTCGTGTCCTCTTAGCATACCATCCGAGCCAGATGCGCAACATTATAAATTTACTAGTCGGTGGCAACTCAAAACACCGACACATATATACATAGCTACAATATGAGAGAGGAGAACATATATATACATGCAATGAAATATCCACGAGCCATGACCAAATCACGTAGAGTGAAAAGAGTGAGAAGTGAGAGTACGTGAAACTGAGAAATGAGAGTGAAGTGAGGGTGCATGCGTGTGTATGTTCCTGGTGGTTCCTTGTTATAGGGGGGAGACACATCACTGCCGGTTTTAAAACAAAACCGACACTGATGGTGTACATCACTGCTGGTTTTGTAATGAAACCGACAGCGATGTGGCTGACACCACGTACTTCCATGCATGCATGCATGCAACAATAAATATATTGCCCGCATGCTGCAATAAAGATCATTACTTACAAAAAAATATTAATCATGTGATCTTTATTTAATGCTCAAAATAATGTCAGAAAATTTCGTATCAATTGCATAATTTTGTATGGGTACAAAAACACCGTCGTCCACCAAAAAAAATGCTAGATAATTAATTATCAGGGCACCATATATATGTAAAACATCCATACAAGCATTGCCATTCGAAGATACAAACATAGATATATATATTTCGGTTACAGAAATACAACATAAAATAACAGAAACCTTGAAATAAAATTACATATACGATAACAAAGACATGACACTAAAATTAAATATACGATAACAAAAACCTATTTCCATCTAGGTTAATGTTACAATCGAAGTGTACAAACACATTATAAGATAACCATCTTGTAGTATCCTTTATGTGCACCATTCTTGTGGATGACCACACTTCTTGAAATTTGTATGTGGAGGGCTTTCTCCCATAGAGAGGTCATAGATGTGTATACTAGCTAGAGAGAACGAAGTGAGAAATAAGCAGCAAGTGGGTGGCAAGACTTGGCGGTTGAGAGGCTCTGGCCGAGGGCCATTTTATAGGGGCTAGCAGTCGTGGTAGTTTTTTTTGAACTAAAGCTGTCGGGGTAGGTGGGAGTAGTGCTCCTGCTGTGGGGGTCAGTGGGAGCACTGCTGGCCTATGAGGAGCATCTAGACATCACTACCGGTTTTGGTTTAAAAACGAACAATGAAGGTGGCCTTCTGTGCCAGTTCTGGGAATCGATAGTGATAGCTTGTATCACTGTTGGGTTTTAAACCAAAACCGATAGTGATGGGCCCTGCCATGCTGACACTCAACAGCTGGCCCGCCTACCGTTGCAGCCTTTTTATAAAAAATATAAAAAAAATTCCCGCGTCTAGGATTTAAACCCAGGTCTCAGGGTTCTTAGGTTGGAGCCTTAACCACTGCACTAGAATAGGGACTACGTTAGAATTAGTTGTACATTTTCTTTTATCCCGTCGTAACGCACTACTAAATAATAAATGAAAAATAAAAAAATGTTTGGCCCGCTCGGGATTCGAGCGCGGGTCACGGGGTCGAGAGTGCGCGGCCTTAACCGCTGAGCTAGGATAGGGAGTTCGGTTAGATTAGTTTTATTTTTTCTTTTATCCTATCATAATGCACTACTAAATAATAAATGAAAAAGCAAAAAAGTTTGACCCGCCTAGGATTTGAGCGCGGATCTCGGAGTACAAAGTGCGCGGCCTTAACCGCTGAGCTAGGATAGGGAGTTCGGTTAGTTTGCTTTTCTTTTTTATTTATTAATAGATATAATATAGTTATTTTTATATTCTAAAATAAGACAAAAATTTATATCTTGGTTATTTAATTCTATGATAATTAATTAATGGTCTATAATTATCAAATAATAGTGTTTGTGAACATCATCTCAATATTTGATTACATAGTCAATAATTTAATTATAGAGATACACAGAAAATATAAATTATATATTTAGTGCAAATTACTGATACAATGTCTGAATAATGATTACATAGTTAATAATAATCTAACTATCTTCATCGGATCCAACAATGAGGGCCTCATCGTGATCACACCGGACGTAAGCAGGTTCGTCACCCTCTTCAAAGAAAGGTAGGGTACGTTCACCCCGAATGCAGGCATTTTCTAATAGCCCCTGTAGTCTTCTTCGTCCATCACTCCATCGACACCGACAATTTTCCTTTTTCCTTCCATGACTACTTTTAGCTTTCCTTTTGTCTTGTTGTCCCCTGCATAGAAGATTTCTCTCCGATTGTTCTTTTGCCACCTAGTCTTCCCTCGTGATGAGATTCTAGAACTACGACCCTATTGATGTCCAGATAATATGTGTAAAACTCAATGGTCTCCTCCATTGACCATCCGTCAACCATGCCCTTTTCTGTCCTAAATCTGTTCCTAACATACCTCCTAAAAACTTTCATCAACCTTTCGAAAGGAAACATTAGATGCAGGTACATTGGGCCAAGGGCTCTAATTTGGTTAACAAGATGAATGAGCAGATGCACTGAGATATCAAAGTAAGTCGGCGGGAAATGCATCTCAAGACTAACGAGAGTTTTGGCTATGTCCCGGTGCAGCTGGTCCAGTGTGGACACATCAATGACCTTTTTTGAGATCGCGTTGAAGAAAATACCACATCAATGACCTTTATGATTGGGGCACCGACATTTGGGAAGAGAATACCACACAGGGCAACAGGGAGCAGCTAAGTCATAATGACATGATAGTCATGGGCCTTCATACAACCATAGTTGAACTTGAGTTCTCTCATGTTCACTAGCCTCTTCGAGTTCGCATAGTAGCCCATCAGGACTTTGAGTTCATTGAAGAAAGAAATAAGCACACGTTTTTCTTCCTTCTTCAAGGTCCACGACGCAACTGGAAGTTCAAACCGGCCATCCTCTAGCGCCACAGGATGCAGCTCCTTCCTAATTCCCAAGTGTTGCATGTCCAGGCATGTGGCTAGTGAATCCTTCGATGTCCCTCCGGTGTCCATCAAGGTGTTAAGCGTGTTACCGCACACGTTTTTAGTAATGTGCATGGGATCAAGACAGTGGCATACACTCAGCACTGCCCAGTAATGTAGTTTCCAGAAAATTGATTTTTTCTTCCAGACGCTCCCACCCAGCGCTGCTACTGCATTGTCCCCCCTTCCCAAGGACAACCTCTAGTTTGTTGACTTCTTGAAGTATCGCATGCCCATCTCGATATTTTGGAGGTAAGTGTTTCTTAATAGTCCCGTTACAATCTTTCCTATTCCTGCGGTAAGGGTGATCCTTAGGTAGGAACCTACGTTGTCCCATAGAAACTATCTTTGAGTTCTTTGGCAGATGTACCACATCGGTGTCGTTCAAGCACTCGACACATCTTGTATAGCCTTTTGTCTTCTCTCCGGACAAGCAACCTTGACCTGGCAGGTCGGTGATTGTAGCGATAAGTATTGCCTTGATTGTGACATGTTCCTTTTTGTACTCATCCCAAACATCCTCCACACCCTTTTCAAACATCTCCACTAGTTCATTGATCACTGGTTCTAGAAACACATCAATGTCATTCCCAGGTTGTCTTGGTCCTTGGATTAGTAGTGGTATCTGGATGTACGACTGCTTCATATAGAGCCAAGGTGGAAGGTTGTATATATAGAGCGTCACTGACCAGGTGCTATGATTGCTTCTAACCTAGTCGAAAGGACTCATCCCATCTGTGCTAAAACCAAACCAAAGGTGTCTTACCTCTCCACCGATGTTCTTATAGAACATAGTATTGACTGTCCTCTAGTCCTTCCCATCGGCGGGGTGCCTCATCATTGTATCTTTCTTACGCTCTTCGCCATACCAGCGCAATAGCTTGGCTAACTTTGCAAATGCAAACATCCTATGCACCCGGGGAGCTATAGGGAAATACCAAACGATCTTCATGGGACCTCCTCTAGTCTTGGTACCCTCATCTGATGGCCATTCCTTGTACCATGGAGCTTCACACTTGGGGCACGCATCCAAATCTTTGTATTCGTGTCCACGGTACAATATGCAATCATTGGAACACGCGTGGATTTTTTTAACCTCGAGGCCGATGGGACAGATCATTTGCTTGGCCAAGTATGTCTTTTCTGGCAACTCATTTTTTTCTAGGAGAATTTTTCTTATTATACCTAACAACTGATCGAAGCCTTTATTGCTCAATCCGTTTGTCAATTTCAACTCTAACAACATGATGTCGACTTCTAATTTGCTCATTGGACAATTCTTATACAATGGTGTTTTGCCATCTTGTCTCATTTTCTCTAGTTTTTTCAACTGCCTTTCACTAAGACATCCGGTCTATACATTATGTAGTAGCTGAGAAATGCCATCATTATCCTCGGTGTCGTCAGCTAGCGTGTTCCTAAACACATCATTAACTATGGCCACAGGTTTCGTGTTAACACTGGGTTCCTCGAAAGCATCGTGGATGGCCATGTCAGGCATGGCCACATCAGGCATGGCAACATCGTCATCGTTTTCCTACAAAACATTTACACCAACTTCACCATGCATAGTCTATATGGTATAGTTTGGCATGAACCCACTGGTAATCAAGTGCATTCGTACAGACTCAATTTGAGTCCATTTCCTTTGATTCATGCAATCTTTGCATGGGTAGAAGACATGGTTCCTATTCCCAGCATAGGCTTTGGCATTGGTGATAAACTGGCTGACGCCATGCATGTACCACTTGTCCGTTCAGGATAAATGCATCCACTCTCAATCCATCTCTGTACAAAAAAATATTGAGATAGTAATTACTGAGAAATTAATAAGAAGTCGAGCTTCATGAACAATAATTGTAGCTCGAAAGTACCATTTATTCTGCACTTATTTAATTTAGTCACCCTATTTTTTGAAAACATTATTGTACACTAATTATTGAAAAATTGAAATTGGTAGCCCCGGCCATATAAATTGAAAATCGTAACCCCATAAAAAACAATTATTGCACAATAATGAAGAACAATTATTCTACTCGATGCCACATAAAAATGGAGACACTAATTTTTTTTTAAAAAGACTAAAATTGGAGACATGACTATGAACAACAATGTAGCTCCAAACAATGTGTTGGTAGGTAACACATGGATTAATATGCTCACCAAAATTGTAAAAAAATCTACTCTACTCTTATTAAGAACTAATTATAGCATCACATACTAACAATGATCTTGACCACCATGTAATTAACTAGGATTTTAAATGTGTTCAAAGACACCAACCTTTTGGATGATGGATTCACCACAATTTGCTTGGAAGCCTTGCACAAAGTCCAATTAGAAAAGTGCTCTCTAGAATGGAGAAAGAACTAGAATGAGAATCAAGCAATGTAGCCATCAAAACAACGCTAATTAAGCAACAAAATTGAAGGAGTGGATGCTTGTTACTAACCTTAAAGCAAAAAGATCAAGCCATTCTTCAAAATCCAAGAGCTAGCTTCATGGTGAAGAGTAGCCGCAACAATAGAGGGAAGGGCCCAAACACACGCCTCTGTGCTCAGGATGGAAGAGAGGAGGAAGGAGAGGACGACGCCAACTTTTTTATACTGCCATTTAATCACCGTCAGTTCTTGGCTAGATCTGACAGTGATAGCACCAAATCACTGTTGGTTCTTGGGTAGAACCAGCAGTGATAAGTGCAGTGATAGTGATGTGGTCCTTCACTGTCGGTTTTAGCCCAGCCCCAATCATTTTCTCATTTTCAAGCTCAGAACCGACAGTGAAGGTACATCACTGCCCGTTCTCATAAATTCGGCAGTGATGTCCAAATCTATAGTAGTGACAAACCCACGGGTTTAATTAGTTTGTGGGTTGGAATGGGTTTGGTTGAACTATAAAAATATGAGGTGAGGTGGGTTGAAGAAGAGAGTTAATTTGTTATGGGTTGGATTGGGTATGGGGTGGATTTTAACCCATTAGCAGGCATAGATTAAATAGAATACCAGTAAATGACCTTCCAGTGACGTGGCATTTTGTTTTGCAACTATAATTGCTCGCAAATAAAAGAAGTAAAGATTAGGCCGGTTGGCAATACTCACAATGGTTGTGGCGTCATCGGGGAGCTTCATCATGCAGAGGGGTGGCAAAGCTGAATGGCAGTGCTCCCTGATTCTAGCCAGTTGCTTGGTCAGGATCCTCGTGCTTTCAAGTAGCCACTATCTACCCTGAAATGGCCAACCTGCGTAAAGGATATACAGAAGCTCACAAGATGCATGGCCACTCTCAGCCGCTTTATATCGTGCCTCGGCAAAAAGGGACTACCGTTCTTCAAACTACTCAAGGCCTCCGAGCGCTTCTCCTGGTCGGAGGAGGCTGATATAGTTTTCGAGTAGCTCAAGTTGTTTCTCATGAAGCCTCCGGTCATGACGGCGCCTCAACCAGACAAAACCCTACTGATCTACATCGCCGCCACTTCTTGCGTCATTAGCACAGCTATCGTTGTCGAGTGCGAGGAAGCTGGACACACCTATAAGGTGCAACGTCCGGTCTACTTCATCAACGAGGTTCTTAATGAGTCCAAAACTCATTACCCTCAGGTTCAGAAGCTGTTGTATGCCATTCTGGTGATGTCGCGTAAGCTCCGCCATTACTTCGAGTACTACAAGATCACCGTGGTTACCGAGTTCCCTCTGGGGGACATCCTCCGCAACAAAGAGACCAATGGCCGCATCATCAAGTGGGCTGTCGAGCTCGGCACTTACTCCATCGAATTCAAAAGCAGGCCTACTATTAAGTCACAAGCGCTGGCTGACTTCGTCGCTATGTGGACCGAGATCCAAGAGCCCATCCCTGCTGCTTGCCCCAAGCACTGGGTGATGTACTTCGACGGCGCCCTCAACATCAACGGTGCTGGTGCTGGCATTTTATTCATTACTCCGACCAAGGACAAGCTCCGAACCTGTCTAATTCTTGTGTCTCTGTTGCCTTCTTGTTCTTGATTACGCGCACCTCTGCCGATTAATTTACCTTCGTGGGATACCCCTCGAAGGACTACCGAGCATCTTTTGTCGACACCAGCCCCAATCATTTTCTCATTTTCAAGCTCAGAACCAGCAGTGAAGATACATCACTGCCCGTTCTCACAAATCTGGCAGTGATGAAGACGGCAGTGATGTCCAAATCTGTAGTAGTGACAAACCCGTGGGTTTAATTAGTTTGTGGGTTGGAATGGGTTTGGTTGAACTATAAAAATATGGGGTGAGGTGGGTTGAGGAAGAGAGTTAATTTGTTATGGGTTGGATTGGGTATGGGGTGGATTTTAACCCATTAGCAGGCATAGATTCAATAGAATGCCAGTAAATGACCTTCCACTGACGTGGCATTTTGTTTTGCAACTATAATTGCTCGCAGATAAAAGAAGTAAAGATTAGGCCGGTTGGCAATACTCACAATGGTTGTGGTGTCGTCGGGGAGCTTCATCATGCAGAGGGGCGGCAAAGCTGAATGGCAGTGCTCCCTGATTCCAGCCGGTTGCTTGGTCAGGATCCTGGTGCTTTCAAGTAGCCACTATCTACCCCCCTGTGGCAGTCATTCTATTTGGTTGAGCAGTAGTACCGAGATTGTTGGTTAATGGGAAGCGGGCGAATTTATCTTTGGCCAGTGTTTTCATATATTTATTGTGAGTTTGTAAATAAGGGTCAAAGCCCAGTGCACAAAAGGGGAAGCTTGAGCTGGATGCTATGCTCTGCTTTGTTGTGAAACCTAGCAGGTGCAGAGTTGGGACTGGAATAGGACATTGTAAAGGCCTTGTCATGGCTGCCTTGGTGTCCACTTTATGTAGAATGCACTGACAAAGAGGAAATTCGTGTCTGGTGGGCGAAAAGTGCAGGACCTCAACTCTTCAAATAGCATGGTTGTAGCCTTACCCTTTGTCAAAGATACAGACTTACCGCTGGGATTGGTAAAAGCGTGGGTAGGTGCAAAAATGGAGCCTAGTGATGGTCAAGATTGGTAAAGCAAGATTAAGGCAGTGGAATGTGACATACCATTATGTGCATCTCTGCCATGCTGATTTGATGAGCATAGTGAGTGGTACTTGTTACTTTATTAGTCAGGCTCGATACCCTCTCACATTCCAAATTACTCCCTCCGTCCCTAAATGTCTGTCGTTTTCGTTTTCCGAGAAACAACTTTGACTAAATATATATTAAAAATATTAATATTTATGATACATAATTAGTATCATTGATAGATATTTGAATCTAGTTTTTCAGCGGCTATGGGTGCTAGATGTATGCCACACGGATTGGCCATTGGCTTTTCCCCCAGAAACCGAAGAGCAAGTGGTGGCTACAGACATTAGAGAGGTTCATATAACCAACGGAAGGATTTGGACCAGCAACCTTGCATGGAGACGCTTGCCGAACCTTCACAAGCTCCAAGTAGTTGAGCCCACAAACCCTTGGGAGACAGAAAGAAGAGATGAATTCATGGCTATGGTGAATCTGGAGCTCCTTGACCTATCTGGGAACAGCACCATACAAGTCTTGCCGAGCCTTTCGGGTGCAACAAGCCTCAAGACACTGATTCTATATGGTTGTGTTGGGTTGGAGCATGTTGGCCCTCAACAACTCCCTCCATCACTTGAATCATTCTCATTGAATACCGCAGGAGAAGATGAGGATCTCAAGAAGAAGAATGTTGAAATATCTTACATCAGCTTGGCTGGGTGTGTAAGATTAGCAAACTTTATACTGCGTGGGTCACTGCCAAACCTTGAGGAGCTGGACCTCTCGCACACAGCAATCAAAATCCTTGACCTTGGAGAGGTGGTTGAAGTAAAAAATCTTCAGCGGGTCTTCTTGATGGGATGTGGGCAGCTCCGCTCAATTTCATGGCCCAAAACCAAAATGTACAAACTAAGGCTGTTGTGCATTGACACTCGGGCAAGAGGAGGAGAGGTGGACAACAGAAAACCAACATGGTCACGTGATTGTTCTTTGATGGTCTACCAGCAGGACGAAGTAAAGGAGTATTGCCATGCATCTGTTGCCGTTGCAGACATGAGGTTCCTTCAGTCCTTGGAGTTTCTTAGGACAAGGGCGCCCATTCGATGTGATGAGTGGAATCTCTGCTTGTCATCTACCAGCGATGATGATGGAAGAGGCTGCCACAAGGAAAAGATGGGCAGTCATTATAGCACTGGACAGCTAGCAGCTGCTCTGTCTCTGCCCAAGTCATTAACCTACCATGACATCAGCATTGAACAGATATCTGCAAAAATCGATATCAGCAGTAGCAGCAGCTCAGCGCAATTTCTCCCACTAGACTTGCACATGCACATTGGTGAGGGAATTAGTGACGTCACCGACAAGTCCAGCACGCGGGCAAGGGATGCAATACGTAGTGTGATGGACAGTGTGCAGTCGTTGCACGTGCACGACAGTTCTTCCATCACCAGTGTTGCCCCTGAACACACTTTTGGGACATATATAATGAATGGGCTCAAGTGGTGCTGCGTGGAGAGATGCCCCAAATTGGATACTGTCTTCGTCACTAACTATTACTGGAGATGCTTTTCTAATTTGGAAATCTTTTGGGCGGCTCATCTCTTGATGGCCCGTTCTATTTGGAGCAGACCAAGAGATCTAAGGTTGTATGCAAGGGATTCATCTGCACTTCTGCCCGAGGCTCAGATATGTCCTCCCGATGGCTTCGAACAATACCTTATCCAAGGTGCTGGAGACTCTCCACATACACTGCTGCGGTGATCTCAAGCAGGTCTTCCTCGTGGAGCAAGAGTTCCTAGAGGAAATAGCGGCCAGACATGAAAAAGGCATGCTGGGATTCCCAAACCTCAAGAGCCTATACCTGTATGATCTCATCAGTTTGCAACAGATCTGTGAGGCAAAGATGTTTGCTCCGAAGCTCGAGACCATCTATATCAGAGGCTGCTGGGGCCTGAGGCGTCTCCCAGCCACTGACAGTCGCCGCCGTGAAGATGGCCGCCCTGTGGCCGTGGACTGCGAGAAGGATTGGTGGGATAAGCTGGAGTGGGATGGGATGGAGTCTGGCCACCACGCCACCCTCTTCGAGCCGAGCCATTCCAAGTACTACAAGAGGCGTCACCTGAGGAGCACGGTTCTCCGCTGAGATAGCCGACGTGATCACCTACTTGCTGCTGGCTTCCTTCTTCTCCTGGTACGTACACACATGATCAAGCAACTTCCTCCCCTTAATTATTTGTAGTAATTTATTTCAAGTTAATTTTGTTTCTTGTTCTGTGTGTGCTGATGTTGGATTGGATCACTCTCTGTAGATTCATCTGGTGTTGGATCGACGGGATGACGACGACAGTGCTTTCTCTGCCACTGGGTATGCTTCCATATATAGCAATAGCAGTACTGACGCTGCTGTGGTCAACCAAGTTGCTTGCCAAGTCTTCGGTGTGTTTTCTCTCAAGACAAGAATGAAAATAATTTGGTCTCTGATGCTAGCTACCTACTTGGATTTGCATCAACCAAGTTGGTGTGTGTGTGTGCAGTGTGCAGTGTGCTTGATACCGGTATGTGTGAATTCGTGTGTATCTCTCTTGAGAGAGAGGCCGACTGATGTATCCTCCTTTGCTTTGGTTGGGTTTGACTGGTTATGTGTGCGCGCGTGTGCACTCAAAAACTGAAATAAGAGGCTGGGTTTGATGCCTCCACAGAACCAAACCCCATGGTGTGCAAGTGTTGGTTTTCAGTTTCATTGACTGTATTGGACACAATGTATATGCTTGTCTGTGATCCATGCAGCAGCATGCTAATGCTGCCAGCAAATTATTAAATGGCTTGGTTTGATCTACATGGAGTGTTAACTGATTATTTGTTTCCAGTATTCATGCATACTACAAGTTTCGCTAGCTATAATAGCTAGTGTATGGGTGAATTCAGGGGAGAATAAGCAATAGCACTGCCATATAACTTGTGCACAGTGTTTATCGGGAGTTGGTGTCGTGCGAATGGGGAGAGCCTAGCGAAAGGGGTTGTGCCCAGGCCCAACAGTGGTCCTCGACGTTTCCCCGTACGAGAACTCCCGCTACCTGCAAAATGAGATGCTTTGTGCACAGTTAATTCACCATGGCGACGGCATGCGAAATGCGGGCCATACCCAACACATTGTTTATATATAGGTGCATTCAGGCAAATGCAAGTTTGTTAGCTGCTTCATACCTGGTCTAGCTGGTACAGTGCTTCTTTCTTTTCTTTTTTTGTTTTGCATTTGCATAGCTTCAGAAGTTGATTTGGGACTTGGGAGCACAAGTTTTGGGGTAACGTGCATAGGTAGCCGTTCTTAATTCTTATGGATTTAAGTTGTTCATCTGAATTTTGATACACTAAATTGACCAAAGTATGAGCATCTATAATTGTATATTCCGAATTACTATATTGAGCCTTGCGATGGTGTTCGCAGAACCAGAGGATCTCTGTTCTTCTGCTGTTGGTGGCCATTTTTTTGGGAGTTAGTGCTGCAAGCTTATTAGCTAGTAATAGTACATGCTATATCTATACGTAGCTGTTTTTCCAGAGAGCCGTAAGTATGGTATGGTGTCAAACAAGAAAATGAAGGTTAGTAAGAATGAACAGAGGTCTACATGGGTTTGAAGCCATGTAAACACAACAGACCTAGAGAAAAGAACAAAAATAAATAACCCAACTTCGAGTACTGGCCTTGCAAACTTATTAGGGTTATAAAAAAAGTTTTTTTTAGATAATGGATTTTCATTGATCCAGATACATCCTTGCTTCCCAACATCCTCTCCTAAAATGGCCAGATTCAGTGAGTGGAAGTCGTCAAGTCCACCGCCCCTAGTGTGTCATCACTGCGAACCTCCACTGCTGCTATCTTCATTCGCTTCAAGTAAGCTGACACCATGCTGGTTAGCCCACCTTCATCTGTCATCGTCCAGTCAGAACTAGCCGAACAGACGTGAGCCGATAGGATCCGCTTCCGCTTCGTCGGATTCTTAGGCCTTCGCCACCCATAGGGCAGCCATCGTCATTGGGATGGTCGTCGCCTCTGCCGCCCCTGCCCATGGGATCCGCCTCCTCCTCGCTAAGATCCTTGCACTAGCGCTCAGGCCGTCGCCGCCCTAGGGTACCAATAGACAATCGCAAGGAGCAAACAATCACCATGCCCATATGCCTATAACACCCTAAAATTTGCTTCTCTTGAAATAGAGCTAAAATGATTTAATTTTGTATTTTTATGCTCATGAAAATATGGGAAAATAATATATTTTTATTAGATTAAAAATTATCTTAAGGTAGAAACGTGTTTGTTACATTCATGCCGGTCGCACCTTCTGTTTCTATGTGCAAAATGTGTTTTTTTTAAATACATTTAGGAGACGAATATCTATCTCTAGGAATTTTCCAGCTTCTTTCTAGAATTTAATTACTACCTCATTTACCTTAATCTTTATGTTCCAAATTCCCAACAATCTTTTTGTGAGCTCCAAATACTTAATTTGGGTTTATCATATTCGAAAGTGTCTCTGAGAATTTTCCCCAAATTTTCGGAGGTCTCGGAGTATTTTTCGTGGCTTAAATGTCAATTCTGGACTTTTCTAGAATTATTTTATTCATGAAATTAATTAATTCCGAAAATAAATAATACATCTCATTTTCCAACCAACTCTCAAAGCCCACGTGGAATAATCCTAATAAATCTCAAAGGCCCATGCATTTATTTACTAATGAGCTTTAATGATTATTTATGTCCATTAGTAAATATGGAGGGTGCAATATCAATTAGTACATATTGCTAGTTGATGCAGATATGAAAAGTTTTTCTCCCTATAAATATGTACCAACCCCTTGGGCAAAGTATACCAAAACTACTGTAAGGGAAGCCCCTAGTTTGGAAAATCTCTCGTATAGTAAATTAGATTTTTCTTCTCATTCTCTCGGCGTCGCCGTTGGCGTCGCTGACACGCTGCCCAACGTCGATCGCAAGAAGGCCCTAGGTGAGTTCACCATCTTCTCTTCTTATTCCTTGTGCTCTCGGCTCGTCAAACCGTGGCCTCTAGGGCCCAAACCAAGCGCTCCGGGGAGCTTCTCGACGCCGGTAATGGAGCTCCACCGCGCCGGTTTTCTTCTCCGACCGGTGACTCTCTCTCCCCCTCCTTTCTAATTTGGGCCATCCAGATTCAATCCAACGGTCCAAGATCGCTCGTACCCCTTCGCCGGGTTTATTTATAAAAGAGCTCCTGCAGTTTCGCGTAATATAACCCGCAGTCCATGGCGCACTTCCAGAATACGTTTTTCTATTCCGAAAGCGTAGTTTCTTTCTAGTATTCAGAATATGTTTTCTCTTTCAGAAAGCGTAAAATCCCTCTATTAGATTCAAAATATGTTTTCTTCTTTTGAAAATGTAGTTTCTTCGGTTAGATTCAAAATACGATTTCATCTATTTACTGTTTTGCCACTAGTCTTATTTAGGCCATAAAATCTTCGTTTTAACTCCGTTTCGATCCATTCAAGTTGCGTTAGATTCATAATTGAGTAATCTACATGTTCATCCTACTGTTAAATGTATTTTCAACTTTTGAAATTTGAGGTTAGATTTAATCTATTATTTTATTAAAGGAAATCTTGTTTAATTAATAACTTTTTTTTGTTATAGCTCCGATTAGAGTGATTTTCACGTCTGTGTGCTCGTAGCGAGACGTAGATTCGTTTTATAAACTTTTCATCTTGATTTTATGTTTGGTGTACTATTCTAATTTAGATCTATTGTTTGCTTTGTGTATGATTGCATGGATGCTTGTGTGATGCTCTATGATCATGTCCAGTCGGTGAGCCATACGTGGAGAATCAAGAAGCAGATCTTTGAAGGTTTAGACTAGAAGAAGGATCTAAGTTTAAGGCAAGTATAGCATGGGATCTTCCTTGTTGTCCTATAAACCTTTAATCATTTAATTTATATTGCATGTGTCTACCTTGGCAACCGTAGTAATTTTCCTAGCTATTTAATATCTTGAATTCTTTGTCACCTATGGGGTATTGCATTGGTTAGTATGATGCTAATGCTCAACTGAAACCATAATTTTGTAACTTGACTAATGGTATATGCAATAAACATTAAAAGATGCTTTTTAGCAATATGGAATCAGGGGGCTAGAGCATTGGGCTGTTTTTATGGTGCTCTAGATTCCTCTCCCTAAGGACTTATTTGTAAGTGATCATCCGAAACTTATAGTACAGCTGTGAGGGCTACATGGCTCTGGCTTTAGCTCAGTATGAGGACATTTTCTAGCTTGTTAGTGGTTATCTTTATTGGCGTAAGAATGGCTTGACAAATCGGATATAGTGCGGCCTCTGTCCCCTTGTGTATAGGTTGCACGTCATTGTGTCATAGGGAAGGGGGGCTCTACATCTGTTTGCCGAGTGAATCTAATGGCCCTAACTTGTTAGACGAACCTTTGAAAGGCTTCATAGTGAACCCTGTCGACCTTCCTTGGAAGTGGGTCAAGAGATTAGCTACCTCGGGCGAAAGGGTAAATCATGACTCATAGTGAAAGTGTACAACCTCTGCAGAGTGTAAAACGGGTATATCAGCCGTGCTCACGGTCACGAGCGGCCTTAGACCCTTACAGAATAGACAATGAACACTAATGATACGGATGATGAAGATGTTCATTAATGATTACTGTTTATGCTATTCATTATTCATATTTACCTGATCATGTGTTTATATGGAATTGTGATAAACTTGTTGCTACTCCTATGCTAAAATTATGACAATTAAAAGCTAATCGTAGTTAAACTAGTGTCAGCCTTTTGAGCCTCATGAACCCCATGTTATATTTGTTGAGTATGACATGTACTTATGCTTGCTTTACTTTTTAAATATTTGAAAAAATCCCAGATGGGTACCAGATTGCTAGAGTTTGGAGAGATTAGGCTTGTGATCAACCAGTTAGTTGTCCCTATAGAATTGGAGTCTTCACCCGATGATCGAAGTTGTCTTTCCGCTATTTGCTGTCTAAGATTATATCCTTTATACTAAGTACGTTATATATTGAGCATTGTCTTTTGATATTACCCTTATTTGTATATATATGTGAGATTTGAATTCCTGGGCTCACAAATGGTGTGTATCTGGTTTTGTTCTTAAAACCGGGTGCTACAATGTCGTAGCCGCCTCTCCATGACCAAGCCATCCATGAGCAGCCTGCACGCCCTAGACACGCCGCCATCATGTAGCCTACGCCGTCCATGTGGCTGCTTGCATGCCTTAGGCGCATGGCCGCCACCGCCACTGTCGCCCACTTGCTGCCATGGATCCGTGTGGGGGCAGTAGAATCAAGCCACAACGGAGTTGAATGGCCGCTGCCGATGCAAGCAGGTGCCCGGCCACCGTGGCTAGATCCGGGACGTTGGCTCATTGGATCTATCTTCCCTCGGCGTGGATACGAGCCACCATGGCACTGACGCCGCTAATTTCACCTAGACATCGACAAACTTCCTCGACGGGAGATGCACGCGTGCTCCACCAATGGGGGACCAGCCGCAAGGGCCCCGGCCCACTGCTACTGTCCTCGCGGGCCTCTGGCGACCTCGCTTAGGCGACGGTGAGGCGAGAGAAGGGGAGGGAGGCGGGGTGTGTGGCGGCGACCACCCAAGTCGCCCATTCAGGAACTGACTTGCCGAGGCCCTTGAAACTTTTGTGTAATTGAATTGCTCCTCCACTGTAAGCAACTAAGCACACTCTAGCACATACTCGGTACAGGGATGGATATATCACTCACGATGTCTGTAATTGGCTTACGAAGAGGAAGAGTTTAACACATATAAGGGTAGGTTACAAGGCCAGGCGAGCGTCTGCTCTCTGCCGCCGCCGTCCGGACCACTTCTCTCTTTTTCTTCCTCGTGTTCTCCCCTCCCCTCTCCTCTGCTCTCTCTCTCTCTCTCTCTCTCTCTCTCTCTCTCTCTCTCTCTCTCTCTCTCTCTCTCTCTCTCTCTGTTCTTAACTCTCCTACAAGCAAAGCTGATTACGCCACCCCGAAGCATTTGGAGTTGGGCTTCTTAGCTCATACGGGCCTCGCTTCCTTCATAGGCCCGTGATTGGAACCGGCCTATTCTCCTAGCGTTTTCTCCTTCTGATTTCCCGCCATTACGCTCACGCCTCCACCTTCCTCTTCATGCTTGATGGTGACAGGGCTCCTGACATCCACTCTGTTATGTTCATCACCAGGGAAACATTCAGAATTGAAACCACTGAGCACCGACAGAAAAAATGCCATGAACAACATTCTGATATGGCAAGGTTAGGAGAGGTAAACAAATCCATCACTATGTCAAAAAAGCAGACAAGTGATGCGTCTAGACGAGGGACGTGGAAAAAACACAACGATGGTAGGATTCAAGATAATTGGGTTTCCAGGAAATTGAGAGAAGTTTCTTGGCATTTTGTTTCTATAATCACTTTTGCAAGCCTGCCTAGGAAACATGAGGGACCGGAGATCTTACTTGAGAATTAAAATTAGAAACAAAATGAACAAGAGTACAGACAGGGAGTTTACGAAACAAAAAAAACTTTCTCAGTTATTGCACCAAAAGCTCAGCTTGAGGACAGCAGTCTGGACTTGATTCTTGTCCATGGAAGTGGCAGATTCAGACTATTCTGTTTCTTTGTCGCCTGTCAGCTATGCTGGCATCTTTTACTCCCTTACTTGGAAAAGGAATATGTCAAGGTATTGTGACTTTCGTGTATTTGTTGACATCACTTCTTGCGGCAGTTCATGTACCTAGGCTTACGATCCCAATTCTAGACATCATTGAACTTAATAGCATGTCCTTTCCTAGAATACAGGATGCCTGATAGATTCAGTCAGATAGCTTCCACTGACGTGGCATTTCGTTTTGCAACAATAATTGGTCGCAGATGAAAGAAGTAAAGATTTGGCCGGTTGGCAATACTCACAATGGTGGTGGCATCGACAGGGAGCTTCTTCATGGAGAGGGCAAAGCTGAATGGCAGTGCTCGCTCCTTCTGCGAACACAAGGTTGACAAGTACCCTTGTGTGTTCGTTTTGTGATGAGTGATTGTCAATGTGATCCACGAAGTAGGTTGAGTGGTGACTAACCCTACCATGGCGAAAGCTATGTGTGCGACATGTCTTTTGGCTTGTGTTGTGCAGGTGTGGAGCTCGGATGTGGTGGTCGACGGCGAGGTGAAGGTCAAGGAGGACATGCCGTGCCGACAGACCAAGAGCGGTGAAGGACGGACGTGAGGCTTGGACCGAGGGACCCAGAGGCCGGGTGACTAGCCACGGTGGCTGACACTTGGGACATCGACAAGTGCAAGAAGACATGGAGTGACGGTGTTGACCGGGTCAAGACGGCGGACGCGTGAGTCGAGCGAGGCTCAGGAGGACTTGGCGGGCCGGCCGGTCGAGGACGGCGGTGACACGCGTCGGATGGCGGGGGATGCGTATGGAGTATGCTACTCGCGGACGGTTTGATGGTTTGGGCCTCAAAACCATCGGATGGACGGTTTACGGGTTTGGGCCTCAAAACCCGGGCGGAGGTTCCGAGGAGGGACGGACGGCACGTGGCGGCATCGGGGAGTTCGCGTCGAGGCGAAGCTACTAGTGAGAAGGCGCGGTGGCCGTCGGATCAAGATTACACCGGGTTGGACAACAACGCCCTTGGGCTTAGCGGTTCAACTCATTTGTATCCAGGGGCAAAACTGGGAATGTGTAATAGCCCTGTTAAATAGGATGAGGGAGCCCCCATCTCCCTCACCTCCTCCAGTTTTCATTTTCTCCTTTAGGGTTTCTTCCTCTAGTTTGCTTCCATGTATGAGAGAGGTCCACAACTCAAATTGTGACTTAGTTTTGAAGGAATCGGTGGCCGTAACCACCGTATGTCCTCCGGGATTCATGATTTAGTTGTGTTCTTGATGTGATTTTGGTGTTCTTCACGAGCTCCTTTTGTCCCTTCTTGTTTTCCCTCTCGTTTCTTCGATTTGGGACGGTTTTGGTTCGTTCTTGTTGCCTTGGATCGATCAGTGACATGAGTAGAAGCTTTCCACCGAAGGAAATCCACTAATTCCTCACGAGATCGCAGATCCGGGCAATTTTAGTTCTTGACCTATTTCTTGGGGGTTTTCTTCAATTCCTTCGATTCACGGAGTTAGAGTTTGTCTCGGGCTATGATCTTTTAGAGGTTGCCTTTCTACTCGCTTGTGAACTCTTGTGCAAAATTTCAAGTCATTTGGAGTTGATTTGATCAAGTTATGGCTTGATTTAATTTTTCCCGAGAAACTGCTCGTTCATACCGGACGTGTCCGATATCATACCGGACGTGTCCGATATTTCTCACTTTGGAGTTTTGAGCTGAAATTTTGTGGAGACCTTCCCTTGGTGTCTAAAGAGCTATGGTTAAAATTTCATGATTTTTGGACACCGTTTGATGGGGTTTTGGATTTTTCTCTTTTGGTCAGCTTGCTGCTGAAAATCCCGGACGTGTCCGATATCATACCGGACGTGTCCGGAAAATACCGGACGTGTCCGATATAATACCGGACGTGTCCGATATTTGCAGGAGCAGTGCTGATTTCTTTTGGGAGTTTGCTCGTTTGGGCTTTGATCTGTGTTCCGTTTGCTCTGTGGTGACCCGCTGTGTTCTGAGGAAGCATCCACCCTTCTCTAGGGTCGTGGTCATCAAGTCTTTCGTGTATGCTTTTTGGGGATTGATGTTGGGACAGTGGTCGAAGATTTCGAAAGAAATTTGAGGCTCCCATTCACCCCCCCCCCCTCTGGTCGCCGTTTCCGGTCCTTCAATTGGTATCAGAGCCGGTTAAGGATCATTCCACCTTAATCGGTCTGTGATCCACGAAGGCGACATGGAGCGTGGTTCTGGCAAACCACCGCACTTCGATGGGTCAAACTATCCTTATTGGAAGATCCGCATGTCTGCGCATCTCCAGGGGATTGATTGGCTCGTCTGGGAAATTTGCGAGGATGCTACTTACGTTGTGCTCCCTACCGCGGCCCGTACCACCCAGGATCACAAGGATCGGCACAACGCAAATAGCAAAGCTCGCAGTGTGCTTTTCTCGAGTCTTTCGCTTTCTGAGTTCGAGCGTGTCTCCGATTGTACTACAGCTCGAGAGATTTGGGTGAGGCTTCAGAGCTATCACGAGGGGACCGCACAGGTCAAGACCAGACTCTATGAGACGTACAAGCGTGAGTACGAGAACTTCTCTCAGCTTGATGGCGAGTCCATCGATGCCATGTTTTCCCGCTTTCAGACTATCGTCAACAAAATGAAAGCGAACAAGGCCAACCTACCTTATAGTGATCATGAGAG
Source organism: Miscanthus floridulus (assembly GCF_019320115.1). NCBI lineage: Eukaryota > Viridiplantae > Streptophyta > Magnoliopsida > Poales > Poaceae > Miscanthus > Miscanthus floridulus. Next base: position 14,772,722 of record NC_089592.1, read on the forward strand.
GGCGCTCAAGCTTCTCTATGCCCTTGATCGAAAGGTATGGGATGTGAAGGTGTCGGCGATCATCGAGTCCACCAACTACGACACCCTCACCGTTGACGAGCTTTTCAGCAAGCTCAAGTCCACAGAGATCGACTACCAAACCCAAGCCAAGCTCAAGAATCCCTCTGCACCAACCATGGCTTTGGTCTCAGGTAGTGGTTCAAGTTCATTGACTAACCCTTCACAAGCTTCTTTCTCTTTGTCGTGCTTGATGTCAGTCACAGAGGAGCAGCTGGAGTCTCTTGGGGATGATGAGTTGGCACTCGTCATCAGTCGGTTCTCTCGGTTTCACAACAACCGTTTGAATCGCCGATGCAGTGGTGGCCCGAAGGAGGGATGCTATGGATGTGGAGATCCGGACCACTTCGTCGCGCACTGCCCTAAGAAGAAGCCCTTCATCAACAAGTACGACTCCGGCAAGCGCAAGGATAAGCACGACTACACCTCTGGCAAGCACAAGGCCAAGGGCAGTTTCGACAAGGAGGCGATCAAGAAGGCGTACCGCAGGAAGGCCAAAGCTCAAGAATGCGCCTTCCTCGCCTCCCTCAGCGACCTCGACGACGACTCCGACGATGATCACTCTTCTTGTCCCTCGACCGACGATGAGTCCGAGAAGAAGCGCGAGGACAAGCTCAACGGTCTCTGCTTTGTCGCCGGTGCAAACCGTGGTGGGTTTTGCACTATGGCGGTTGACGGTGGAGCAAAGCTCAAAAAGGACGTCGACGTCGACGACGACGAAAACGAGGTACCGCCCACACTTGACTCACTTATGCTTGAGCTTGATACTATGAATGATACATTGATGAGTCAAGATAAGTTGCTTAAGCGTGCTGCCCGCGAGAGAAAAGAGTTTAAGGACCAGCTAGAGGTTGCTTTGAAGGAGTTGGAGCTTGCCAAGAGTGGTGTAGTGGTGTCAGAGGAGGAGGAGTGCGATGAGTGCGCTATACACATGTCTAACCTCTCTGACTTGCAATCCAAGTATGCTGTTTTGCTTGATGAATGTGATGAGTTGAAGTCTCGTTCTGGGTTGCTCGGTGCGTGCAAGTCCTGCTCAGGCTTGCAATCTGAGTTGGCAGAGAAGGTTGCCAAACTTGCTGAGTTTGAGAAGGCCAACTTAGATAGCATCACCACTACATGTGTTCGATGTGAAGCTTTGGTGTTGGAGCTTGAGTCCTGCAGGCACGACAAGATGGGAACCGAGGAAGAAAACACACAACTTCGATCCATCTTGAGCTGGGTATCGTGCAGTGAGCCCCAGTTGGGCATGATGGTGAGCCAGTTCAGGCGGGGAACTGACTCATCGGGAGTAGGCTTTGCTATAGGTGGGAAGGGTGAGCATGTCTATGGCAAGGTTGGTGAACATAGTGGTTTGAACCCAAGTGAGAAACCCACCAACACTCCCAAATTGATTAGGATCCCTCCACCAGAGTCTACCAAGCCTATGATCAAAGATGGTGTGTTTGAAGAACCACCAAAAGCTCCACCATCCAAGCAAGTTTGGGTTCCCAAACCGAACCACTTTCGGAACTCACTCGATACTCTACCCAACATCTCTAGTGCACCCCTTCCTAAAGCCAAAAAGCCTCAGAGAGTAAACCACATCCACAAGAGAGTGAGTCAACCACCATCCAAGAGAGAGGTGAGGTACCACTGTGACTATTGCCATAGAGATGGTCATTTGGCTGAGTTTTGCTTTAGGAGGAAGAGAGATGAGCGGCGTGAGTACGAGTTGAACAACCGGAACATGTACCGTCCTCCCCATGGCGTACATGTACCGCCTGTTCAGAGGCACAGTGTTAGGCCTAGAGGTGCAATGCCTCAAGGTGCTAGGCCTCAGGTGGCGAGACCACGTGGTGGTCGTGCCCGGCGTGGCCCAAGTCATGATCTATATGACTCTCGACCTCTCGACCGTGGCTTTCAGTCCCACACTCCTAGCGGACCACGTTTTCCCCCACGTGGTGATCGCTTCTCTCCAATGGGACATGGCATGTATGGTGTTTTTCCTAACACTTTTCCAGGGCAAATGACTCAACACTGGTATTCTCCTCATTTCACTAACCCCAGTGTTGTGCCATTTGCTCACCCCCTGTCTTTCTATTGATGCAGAGCGGAGGCCTCGAGAACACGTGGCTTGTTGATTCCGGCTGTTCACGCCACATGACCGGAAGTTCCAAATGGTTCTCCAGCCTCGACCCCATGCAATACAAGGAGTACATCACATTTGGGGACAATAGCAAAGGTAAGGTGCTGTCTCGTGGGACCATTCGGGTCAATGAGTCTTTTATCTTGAAGGACGTTGCTTTGGTTTCAAGCCTGCATTTTAATTTGCTCTCTGTTTCGCAACTCCTTCAAGATGGGTTTGAGGTGCGCTTTAAGACTGGACTTTCTCATGTGCTCGATTCTCAGGGACATCTAGTTTGTCAGATCGTTCCTTTTGGCCGAGTTTTCAGAGCTGATTTCTCTCAGTCTTTCGGTTCTTCTCGCTGTTTGGTTGCCGGATCTTCTTCTGATTTGTGGAAGTGGCATAGGAGACTTGGTCACTTGAGCTTCGATCTCCTAGTGAGGTTGAGTTCTCTTGACATGATCCGAGGATTGCCCAAACTTAAGTTAGAGAAGGATCTGGTATGCCATCCCTGTCGCCACGGAAAGATGGTGGCTGCTTCCCATCCTCCAGTGACTCAGGTCATGACCACGAGACCCGGTGAGCTACTCCATATGGACACTGTTGGTCCGGCTCAGGTTCGGTCAGAGGGAGGGAAGTGGTACGTTCTAGTGATCGTGGATGATTTTTCTCGTTATTCTTGGGTGTTTTTCATGGAGGGCAAGGACGAAGCGTTTTCTCATGCTCGTGACTTGATCTTGAGGTTGCAAACTGAGTTACCAAAGAATGCCATACGAGCTATCCGCAGTGACAATGGCACTGAGTTCAAAAACTCTCAGTTTGACACCTTTTGTGCTTCCTTGGGTCTTGAACATCAGTTTTCTTCGCCCTATGTCCCTCAGCAGAATGGTGTTGTTGAGCGCAAAAATCGGACTTTGGTTGAAATGGCCAGGACGATGCTCAATGAGCATAGGACTCCTAGGCGTTACTGGGCTGAAGCCATCAACACCGCCTGCCATGTTTCAAACCGCATTTTTCTTCGTGCTTTCTTAAAGAAGACATCCTACGAATTGCGGTTTGGGCGTCCACCCAAGGTGAGTCATTTTCGAGTCTTCGGTTGCAGGTGCTTCATTCTTAAGCAAGGTAATCTTGACAAGTTTGAATCTAGATCTTCGGACGGTATATTTCTCGGTTACGCTTCTCATTCACATGCGTACCGTGTGCTTAATCTTGAGACTAACCGTGTCGTGGAGACTTGTGAAGTCACCTTCGACGAAACCATGCCCTCTTCTATTTCGGTCTTTGAACGTGCAGGTGATGAAGAGATGGGTGATAGCATTTTCGTTGAGGATGACGATGACGTCGATTGGGATGATCCCAAGCCATCTCAACCAGCTGCCCCGATCGAGCCAGCTTCGACCACCTCGGCTCATGGCCCCGAGCCCTCCACCTCTACTTCATGGGGTCCGTGCGAGCCGCTTCCTCAATCGACTAAGGAGGCCCCAGCTGTGGATGAGGGGGAGGCGACTTCGTCTTTGGGTGCACCTCGACATATCCAGCGACGCCATCCTCCTCAGACCATGATCGGCGACATCGACGAAAGGGTAACGCGTTCCAAGTCTTATCATATTTCCCATTTCGCTCATTCTGCTTTCGTAGCTTCTTTTGAGCCTCGAGATATTGGACACGCACTATCTAATGCCGATTGGGTTAATGCTATGCACGAGGAGTTAGAGAACTTTGAGCGGAACCAAGTGTGGGTTTTAGTTCCACCTCCACCAGAGTGCCACCCCATAGGTACAAAGTGGGTTTACAAGAACAAGCAGAGTGAGGATGGGGTGGTGGTGAGAAACAAGGCGAGATTAGTGGCTCAGGGTTTTTGCCAAAAAGAGGGAATAGACTATGAAGAAACCTTTGCTCCTGTTGCCCGTCTAGAAGCCATTAGGATTCTTTTAGCATTTGCAGCTTCGAAAGGGTTCAAGCTGTATCAGATGGATGTAAAGAGCGCCTTCTTGAATGGGTACATAGAGGAAGAGGTTTATGTGAGGCAACCCCCTGGCTTTGAAAATCCAAAGTACCCCAACCATGTTTTTAAACTCCACAAAGCCTTGTATGGTTTGAAACAAGCCCCGAGAGCCTGGTATGAGCGTTTGAAAGCTTTCTTGCTTGATAAGGGTTTTAGGATGGGTTCCGTAGATAAGACTTTGTTCCTCCTCAAGCAAGGCACAGACATCCTTTTGGTTCAGATATACGTGGATGATATAATCTTTGGTGGCTCTTCTCATGCTCTTGTTGCCAAGTTTTCAGATACTATGAGCAGGGAATTTGAGATGAGCATGATGGGCGAATTGACTTTCTTTCTTGGGCTGCAAATCAAGCAAACTCATGAGGGGACGTTCGTGCACCAAGGCAAGTACACCAAGGACGTGCTCAAGAAATTTGATATGGGTGAGGCCAAGCCTCTTTCGACGCCCATGTCAACCACGACGGCCCTGGATGAGGACAAGGAGGGAGAAGCCATGGACCAGAAGGAATACCGAAGCATGATCGGGTCCCTGCTGTACCTAACGGCGACGAGACCGGACATCCAATTCGCAGTCTGCTTGTGCGCGCGTTTTCAGTCTTCTCCGCGCACGTCTCATCGTCAAGCCATCAAGCGGATCCTCAGGTACCTTCGTTTCACACCCGAGTTTGGTCTTTGGTTTTCAGCTTCCTCCTCCCTTTCTCTTTGTGGGTATTCTGATGCGGATTATGCTGGTTGTCGTGTTGAGAGGAAGTCCACTTCGGGGACTTCTCAGTTTCTTGGATCTTCTCTTGTGTCTTGGTCTTCTCGCAAGCAGTCTAGCATTGCCCAATCCACCACAGAAGCTGAGTATGTTGCTGCTGCTGCTTGTTGTTCCCAGTTGCTTTGGATGATAGCTACTCTGAGAGACTTTAGGTTAGAGTTTAGGCGAGTGCCTTTGTTTTGTGACAGCACCAGTGCCATAAGTGTAGCCAAAAACCCAGTCCTTCACTCAAAGACAAAGCACATAGAAGTCTGCTTTCACTTCTTGTGTGACCACTATGAGAAAGGTGATATTGATCTGCACCACATTAATACCCAAAACCAGCTCGCAGATATCTTCACCAAACCACTTGACCAAGCCCAGTTTGCTCGCTTGCGAGGGGAGCTTGGAGTTTGTTTTCCTTTTTAGAGGAGGGGAACTTTGGTTGTTGTATTCTAGTTTTGCTTTTTTTTGTAGTTTAGTCTTTGTTTTTGTTTTTATATCATACTTGCATATCATATCATCATGTATCATATTGCATCCCGAGCTTCATCCTTATAGTAGCTAGATTGACACTATGCTCTTGTTGGGGATGTTATGGATATACATGATGTGCTTTTGGCTTAGGCTCCTCTTGATCAATTGATGCATGTTATGAGCTAAGCTTATTTTCCAAACTGTGAACTTGATTAAAACTTGTTGAAACATGAAATGTGTTCACCACTACTTGTGGCACTAGCATGTGTAGAATGTGTTGAGATCTTTTTCTTGCTTCATGTATATGCTTAGTTGCTACGGCTCATACTTTGAGTTACACACTTGCTTGAGAAACTTGAATTTGTGCTAAAACTTGAAAATCAAACTAAGTGAATTGAAAAGATCGGGATGGGTCTGTACTATCCTATGTCAGAGTATCGAGACAGCTCCAAATTGCACTTATTGGTGAACTTGAGCTCTGTAATGGATACCGAGATCATTGTCTTAAGCTTCTGATTGCTTTTGGCATAGGCTTGACATGGTCGCTAAGTCAGGTTTTGGTGGCACAGATAACCTCCCGCACACACTTGTCTGACAAACTTTGGTAATAAGCTGCATAACTCTGATAAAATTCAATTGGTGTCTAAAATTTGATCAAACCACAAGTTTGTCTCATGACATGATGTGTGAACCTTGTTTGGGGTAGTTCACTTTGCATACATGTGTAGCACAAGGTCGATCTCCTGTCTATTTTTGCTATGTGCTCCTTTGGTGGTGAACCCTCTTTTAAAATTGCTCAAACTTGATCAAAATTGCTTAAATGCCATATTTCGTCTCATTTGGTCACTTTGAGCATTTGCTAGCACTTGTATGTGTTGCTATATATACATGACAGCATCAACTAGAGCCTCTGTTCAATCTACTTACTATAATCTTGAAGCTTCTGCATTCGTGCATTTCTGCATTCATAGCATGATTTGAGGGGGAGATGCAATCTTTGGGCCTTAGCTTGATAAGTGCATGTGTCAACAAGGGGGATAAGTTTCCACACTCACAATGTCACCTAAAGTTGAGCGATATGCATTCATTTGAGAGAGATTGCACTTGTTCAGGGGGAGTTGCATTTGAGGTGTTTTTGCTAGATGTGTTGAGCCTTTGCCTCTTCTGGAGGGTCTAGCAGTTTTGCATTTGAGGTGTTTTGCTAGATGTGTTGAGCCTTTGCCTCTTCTGGAGGGTCTAGTAGTTTTGCATTTGAGGTGTTTTGCTAGATGTGTTGAGCTTTTGCCTCTTCTGGAGGGTCTAGCAGTTTTGCATTTGAGGTGTGTTGCTAGATGTGTTGAGCCTTTGCCTCTTCTGGAGGGTCTAGCAGTTTTTCGGTTTTTCGAGCTTTGCTAGTGGTGTTGAGCCCGTTGCCTCTTCTTGAGGGCTAGTTTTGTTTTACTTGGTTGCGTCGAGCCGTTGCCCATGTCTTTGGGGACCAAGTTTTGCTCACCTTCAAATGACCCAGTTTTTGGCTTTTCTTTGGCTTTTGGTCATTTGGGTGAGTTCTTTCTTTTCTCTTCTTCTTCTTTTTCTTTTGCTCAAGCTGTTCGTGTATTGGTGTTGAGAATGCACTCATCAAGGGGGAGATTGCGAACACAAGGTTGACAAGTACCCTTGTGTGTTCGTTTTGTGATGAGTGATTGTCAATGTGATCCACGAAGTAGGTTGAGTGGTGACTAACCCTACCATGGCGAAAGCTATGTGTGCGACATGTCTTTTGGCTTGTGTTGTGCAGGTGTGGAGCTCGGATGTGGTGGTCGACGGCGAGGTGAAGGTCAAGGAGGACGTGCCGTGCCGACAGACCGAGAGCGGTGAAGGACGGACGTGAGGCTTGGACCGAGGGACCCAGAGGCCGGGTGACTAGCCACGGTGGCTGACACTTGGGACATCGACAAGTGCAAGAAGACATAGAGTGACGGTGTTGACCGGGTCAAGACGGCGGACGCGTGAGTCGAGCGAGGCTCAGGAGGACTTGGCGGGCCGGCTAGTCGAGGACGGCGGTGACACGCGTCGGATGGCGGGGGACGCGTATGGAGTACGCTACTCGCGGACGGTTTGATGGTTTGGGCCTCAAAACCATCGGATGGACGGTTTACGGGTTTGGGCCTCAAAACCCGGGCGGAGGTTCCGAGGAGGGACGGACGACACGTGGCGGCATCGGGGAGTTCGCGTCGAGGCGAAGCTACCGGTGAGAAGGCGCGGTGGCCGTCGGATCAAGATTACACCGGGTTGGACAACAACGCCCTTGGGCTTAGCGGTTCAACTCATTTGTATCCAGGGGCAAAACTGGGAATGTGTAATAGCCCTGTTAAATAGGATGAGGGAGCCCCCATCTTCCTCACCTCCTCCAGTTTTCATTTTCTCCTTTAGGGTTTCTTCCTCTAGTTTGCTTCCATGTATGAGAGAGGTCCACAATTCAAATTGTGACTTGGTTTTGAAGGAATCGGTGGCCGTAACCACCGTATGTCCTCCGGGATTCATGATTTAGTTGTGTTCTTGATGTGATTTTGGTGTTTTTCACGAGCTCCTTTTGTCCCTTCTTGTTTTCCCTCTCGTTTCTTCGATTTGGGACGGTTTTGGTTCGTTCTTGTTGCCTTGGATCGATCAGTGACATGAGTAGAAGCTTTCCACCGAAGGAAATCCACTAATTCCTCACGAGATCGCAGATCCGGGCAATTTTAGTTCTTGACCTATTTCTTGGGGGTTTTCTTCAATTCCTTCGATTCACAGAGTTAGAGTTTGTCTCGGGCTATGATCTTTTAGAGGTTGCCTTTCTACTCGCTTGTGAACTCTTGTGCAAAATTTCAAGTCATTTGGAGTTGATTTGATCAAGTTATGGCTTGATTTAATTTTTCCCGAGAAACTGCTCGTTCATACCGGACGTGTCCGATATTTCTCACTTTGGAGTTTTGAGCTGAAATTTTGTGGAGACCTTCCCTTGGTGTCTAAAGAGCTATGGTTAAAATTTCATGATTTTTGGACACCGTTTGATGGAGTTTTGGATTTTTCTCTTTTGGTCAGCTTGCTGCTGAAAATCCCGGACGTGTCCGATATCATACCGGACGTGTCCGAAAAATACCGGACGTGTCCGATATAATACCGGACGTGTCCGATATTTGCAGGAGCAGTGCTGATTTCTTTTGGGAGTTTGCTCGTTTGGGCTTTGATCTGTGTTCCGTTTGCTCTGTGGTGACCCGCTGTGTTCTGAGGAAGCATCCACCCTTCTCTAGGGTCGTGGTCATCAAGTCTTTCGTGTATGCTTTTTGGAGATTGATGTTGGGACAGTGGTCGAAGATTTCGAAAGAAATTTGAGACTCCCATTCACCCCCCCTCTGGTCGCCGTTTCCGGTCCTTCACCTTCCAGTACAAGGCCGGTTGCTTGGCCAGGATCCCGGTGCTTTGAATTAGCTGGCAGTCCTATTTTGTTGAGCAGTAGTACCGAGACTGTAGGTTAATGGAAGCGGGCGAATTTATCTTTGGCCACTGTTTTCATATATTTATTGTGAGTTTGTAAATAAAGGTCAAAGCCCAGTGCACAAAAGGGGAAGCTTCAGCTGGATGCTATGCTCTACTTTGTTGTGAAACCTTGCAGCAGGTGCAGAGTTGGGACTGGAATAGCACATTGTAAAGGCCTTGTCATGGTTGCTTTGGTACCCACTTTATTTATGTAGAATGCACCAGCAAAAATCTAGCACGGTACCCTCTTTATCAAGCCTACCGATGGTCAAGCTTGGTAAAGCAAGATTAAGGCAATGGAACGCGACAGACCATTATGTGCATCTCTGCCATGCTGATTTGCTGAGCATAGTGAGTGGTACTTGTTACTTTATTAGTCTTGCAAGTACCCTCTTACGTTCTAAATTATAGGTTATTTTTGCTTTATCTTCGGTGAAACTTTTAATTTGACTAAATTTATAAAAAAAATGTACCAATATCATCTATAATAACAAATTAGTTTTTCCTTAAATTCGCCATGAGTATGTTTATATTGTGCATTTTTTTGAGTTTGTAGATCTAATATACATTTTCCCTAAAATAAAAATATGGTCAATGTTAGAAAATTTTGACTCTGAGACAAAGGTGAAGTGAACTGTATAATAGGATTTAAAAAGTACAGACATGAATGAGCCGGTAACTCGGGCAAACCTATTATACTGTGATGAAGCCGCGTTTGAGCTATGGCACAAATTAAAGGGGTCATCTGTGCAAGCTATTTGAGTTTGCTCTTTGCAGGACGACAGTCGGTTCCATCTTTATTCTTTGGCTCCAGCCCCAAGCAAAGAGCACCCGGCCGCATGTATCTTTTTTCTTGATGCCAATGCCAAAAGTTACAGGTTTATCTGGAGAAGCAACGGAACGGGGAGCTAATCGCAGGCAGCTCGACCCCCCCTCGCATAGTACTACCTCTCCTCTGTCCGCTACCTCTTGCTGATCAGCACACACCTAAGACTCAGGCAGCACCACCGTTTCGTTTTGCAACAATAATTGGTCGCAGATGAAAGAAGTAAAGATTAGGCCGGTTGGCAATACTCACAATGGTGGTGGCGTCGACAGGGAGCTTCTTCATGGAGAGGGCAAAGCTGAATGGCAGTGCTCACTCCTTCCAGTACAAGGCCGGTTGCTTGGCCAGGATCCCGGTGCTTTGAATTAGCTGGCAGTCCGATTTTGTTGAGCAGTAGTACCAAGATTGTTGGTTAATGGAAGCGGGCGAATTTATCTTTGGCCAGTGTTTTCATATATTTACTGTGAGTTTGTAAATAAGGGTAAAAGTCCAGTGCACAAAAGGGGAAGCCTGAGCTGGATGCTATGCTCTGCTTTGTTGTGAAACCTAGCAGGTGCAGAGTTGGGACTGGAATAGGACATTGTAAAGGCCTTGTCATGGCTGCCTTGGTGTCCACTTTATGTAGAATGCCCTGACAAAGAGGAAATTCGTGTCTGGTGGGCAAAAAGTGCTGGACCTCAACTCTTCAAATAGCATGGTTGTAGCCTTACCCTGTGTCAAAGATACAGACTTACCGCTGGGATTGGTAAAAGCGTGGGTAGGTGCAAAAATGGAGCCCAATGATGGTCAAGATTGGTAAAGCAAGATTAAGGCAATGGAACGTGACATACCATTATGTGCATCTCTGCCATGCTGATTTAATGAGCGTAGTGAGTGGTACTTGTTACTTTTTTAGTCTGGCTCGATACCCTCTCACGTTCCAAATTATATTTTACTTTGCTTTATCCTAAGTGAAACTTTTAACTTTGATTAAGTTTATAAAAAAATGTATTAGTATCTATAATATCAAATTAGTTCCCTTAATAACTTCCCCATGAAGTATGTCTATATAGTGTATTTATTTGAATTTATTGATCCAATAAATATAATATTCTCCCCCTAAAAATATGGAAGGTAAGAAAATTTTTACTTGGGACAAAGGTGAAGTGAAAATATGTTATGGGTTGGATTGCGTATGGGGTGGATTTTTGTAACACCCTAAATTTTGCATATTTTTTAAATAGGAGAAAGTGATTAATTTTGCATTTTGTGGGAATTTGAATGTAGGAAATAATAATTTTATTAAAAATAAAATCAAATATAGGTTAACAATGAGTGCGCATTCATGTTGTTGCATAACATTTTGTATTGCTTGGTTTGAAGTCGGATTTCGAAATTTGTTGAAATTGCATTTTGAATGGCTTTGGAAAAAAATTGAAAAGAAATAAATTTCCTTTTTCTTTTCTTACCCTTGCTTTTGGCCCACTCAGCTTCGCCCTCCCGCTGGCCCAGTTGGCCACTGGCCTTTCCTTCCTTGGCGCCAGCCCAGCTCGGTTTTGTTCCTTTGCGCATCGCGCGGCCCAGCGCTGCCAGCCGCCGGCCTAGCTTCGCTGGCCCAGCCGCACGCCCGCTCCCATAGACCGTGCACCTCCTTCCGCCGCTGACCGGCCGGGCCACTGGTCAGGCTTCTCCTTCCGGGCGCCGTAGTGAAGCCGGACTCCGTTCCGCACCAATGCCGAGTCCGGAGCTGCTACGACCTCCGAGGTGCCGTGATGCCCAAGATCCTGGCCCCATAAATAGCGTCGCGCCCCTCCTCTGTCTCATATCCCATCTGACGTCCGGATTTTTCGCCCTAGCAGCCGCAACCGCACCTCGCTCGAGCACCGCCGTCGATCGCCGCCATCCATCGAGCGTCGCGCCGCCTTCGCTGCCTTTCGCTTGCCTATTTCGGTTCGGGTGACATCCCCATCCCCTCCTCTCTCTCTCTCTCTCGGGTGTCTCTGTTTGAAAAACCGTGCACTGTGGGCCGAGAACCGAGTGCTCCGGCGAGTCACTCATGGCGCCACCGTCACTTAGTCGCCACCGACACTGTTCCGGCGCATATCTTTCTCTCTCTTCCGCCAGATCAGATCTAAGCCGTTCGGATCTAATCCAATAGCTCAGATTGAAGGATACCCCTTCGCTGCCGATTTTGCAAATACGTCCTTATAAATATTTTGGTGTTAACCCGCAGTCCAAAGCGTGTTTACAGATTCCATTTCTTTCTTTAGAAAGCGTATTTTGGTTCGGTTATGTTGAAATACGTTTTCAGCTATTTACAGTTTTGCCATTCAACATGTTTTAGCCGTAAAATCTCTGTTTTAACTCCGATTTGATCCGTTCAAGTTGCGTTAAGTTCATAATTAAGTGATCTACATGTTCCTGCTACTGTAAAGTAGGTTTCCAACTTTTAAAATTCGAGCTTAGATTTAATCTATTATTTTCCTATAGGAAATCTTGTTTAATTCATAACTTTTCCGTTTTAGCTTCGATTTTCGTGATCTTCGTGTCTGTGTGTTCGTAGCGAGACGTAGATTCGTTTTCTAAACTTTTCATCTTGATTCTATGCCGCTGGTGTACTGTTCTAATCTATAGCCTTGTTTGCTTTGTATGATTGCTCCTGGATGCTTGTATGTTGCTATGGTTATCGAGTATAGACGGTGAGCAGTTCGTGGGAGATCAATGGTACGACTTTGACGAGCAGGACCGGCAGGAGTACTTTGCTCAAGGCAAGTATAGCATGGGATCACCCTTGTTTCCTATTTACTTTAATTCATTAAATTCATGTTGCATATGTCGCCTTGATAGGGATTCCCTAGAATTGAACTATTACCTTGTCACCTATGGGTTATGCATTTGGGTAGCTTTGCTAGAGCTCAATTAAACTATTATCTTGTAACTTGACTAATGGTATATGCAATAAATATTAAAATATGACATTTTAGCAACATGGAAACAGGGGGCTGAAGTGTTTAGCTACTTTCTAAATGCTCAGATTCCTTTCCCTAAGGACTTATCTGTAAGTGATCATCCGGGACTTATAGTACAGCTGTGAGGGCTTCATGGCTCTGGCTTTAGCTCAGTATGAGGATATTTTCTAGCTTGTTAGTGGTTACCTTTATGGCGCAAGAGGGGTGTGTTCCGGGTTGGATATAGTGCGGCCTCTGTCCGTCAGTGTATAGGTTGTGCGTCATTGTGCCTGTCGGAAGGGGAGCTCTACATTCGTAGGCCACAGAAACCTAGCGGCTCTAACTTGTTAGACGAACCTTTGAAATGCTTCATAGTGACCCCTGCCTACTCACCTTGGAAGTATTTTGGGAGTAATTAACCTGGGCATATGGGTATCACGACTCACAGTGAAAGTGTACAACCTCTACAGAGTGTAAAACTGGTATATCAGCCGTGCTCACGGTCACGAGCGGCCTTGGAACCCTTATGGAATAGAGGAATACTAAGTAACTTTTGTTTATGCTATTCATTATTTATGATTACATATGATCATGTGTTCTGCATTGGGAATTGAAACAACTTGTTGCTACTCTTAAGCTAAAATTATGACAACTAAAAGCTGCACGCTGTTAAACCTGTGTCAAGCCTTTTGAGCCTCATGAACCCCGTATTACACTTGTTGAGTACGACATGTACTTACGCTTGTTTATTTTTATTATTTGGATAAAATCCCGGATGGGTAACAGATGACTTTGGGCATGATGATTTCCCTGAGGACTACTAGACTTGGGGTCAACCAGTCGACGTCCCTGTGATATGGAGCTTTCGTGAGGGATCTTTCATTATTCCCGCTATACTTATGTGATAACTCTGTCATATTCGTGATGTAATAAACATTGGTGATGATACTATTCATAATTTGTCGGCTTATGTGCGTGACTGATCTCTGGGCGCATAAGATTTTGCACTCCATTTTATCCTTAAAATTGGGTGTGACAATTTTAACCCATTAGCGGGCATAGATTCAATAGAATGCCAGTAAATGACCTTCCACTGACGTGGCATTTTGTTTTGCAACTATAATTGCTCGCAGATAAAAGAAGTAAAGATTAGGCCGGTTGGCAATACTCACAATGGTTGTGGCGTCGTCGGGGAGCTTCATCATGCAGAGGGGCGGCAAAGCTGAATGGTAGTGCTCCCTGATTCCAGCCGGTTGCTTGGTCCGGATCCTGGTGCTTTCAAGTAGCCACTATCTACCCCCTGTGGCAGTCATTCTATTTGGTTGAGCAGTAGTACCGAGATTGTTGGTTAATGGGAAGCGGGCGAATTTATCTTTGACCACTGTTTTCATATATTTACTGTGAGTTTGTAAATAAGGGTCATAGCCTAGTGCACAAAAGGCGAAGCCTGAGCTGGATGCTATGCTCTTCTTTGTTGTGAAACCTAGCAGGTGCAGAGTTGGGACTGGAATAGGACATTGTAAAGGCCTTGTCATGGCTGCCTTGGTGTCCACTTTATTTATGTAGAATGCACTGACAAAGAGGTAATTCGTGTCTGGTGGGCGAAAAGTGCAGGACCGCAACTCTTCAAATAGCATGGTTGTAGCCTTACCCTTTGTCAAAGATACAGACTTACCGCTGGGATTGGTAAAAGCGTGGGTAGGTGCAAAAATGGAGCCTAGTGATGGTCAAGATTGGTAAAGCAAGATTAAGGCAATGGAACGTGACATACCATTATGTGCATCTCTGCCATGCTGATTTGATGAGCATAGCGAGTGGTACTTGTTACTTTATTAGTCTGGCTCGATACCCTCTCACGTTCCAAATTATAGTTTATTTTTGCTTTATCCTAAGTGAAACTTTCAACTTTGATTAAGTTTATAAAAAATTGTATTAGTATCTATAATATCAAATTAGTTCCCTTAATAAATTCCTTATGAAGTATGTCTATATAGTGTATTTATTTGAATTTATTGATCCAATAAATATAATATTCTCCCTCTAAAAATATGGTCAAGGTAAGAAAATTTTTACTTGGGACAAAGGTGAAGTGAAAATAAGATTTAAAAAGTACAGACATGCATGAATGAGCCAGTAACTCGGGCAAACCAAATATGGGTCATTCTTAAACTGTGGTCAAAACGTTAATTAAGCTTAGACTGTGATCAAAACGTTAATTATGCCGCATTTGAGATATGTCATCTGTGCAAGCTACGTACTTGAGTTTGCACTTTGCAGGACAACGACAGCTATACTTCCATCTTTATTCTTTGGTTCCAGCCCCAAGCAAAGAGCACCCGGCTGCATATTTCTTTTTTCTTGATGCCAATGCCAATAGTTACAAGCTTATCGCAGGCAGAGCACGCATAGTACTACCTCTCCTCTGTCCGCTACCTCTCGCTGATCAGCACACACCTCAGAAAAATATACACAGCAGACAGCACCACCGTTTCTTGCATTGTGTTCTCCGATTCGCAGCTCAGGATTTTGTATATACATACACTGTAGCTTGTTGCCAAGGTACGAACAACGACTTCTATGCTTCTTAATTTCATATATGGTTGTTACTACTATTTGGCACCATTTTTTTTTCTCTCCCTCTATACATGCTTTTGAAGAATATACAGAGAGAGATGTGTGCATGTTCACACCGGCGGACACGCTTATAATTAACTTTAATTTGTTCTTGCAAATGGGCTTGCACATTAGGGAGTGGAGATCCATCTAGAAGCCATGGGGTAGAGATGTTCTAGACCTCTGGAGCTTCTTCATCTTGCTAATCATTCCTATACAGAGACTCATCATGGCAGAGTGGAGAGATGAAAAGGTATCCCCCACCCCCAACACCACACACACACACCCACTCCATTGACCATTGGAAATATAGATTGTGTGCTTTAGGAAAATACACCAGAATAATCACTAATTTTATTATCAGTGGTTTTGTTTTTGCAATAATCACTTTCAAAATAAATCACTAATTTTATTATCAGTGGTTTTGTTTTTGCAATAATCACTTTCAAAATATGAGTGGAGAGATGAGAAACATATCTAGTATAAATATTATCTGTAATTTCGTATTCTACTCTATTTACTCCGGCATTTATTTTTGCTGTACATGATGTAAATAAATAGCCCCAGTTGTGGGCTAGCTGTCCTCAACTCCCCACGCCCTTTCCCATCCATTCTTTCCTCTCGCAAGCTCTCTTGTCTCGCTCCTAGCTCTAGATCAAGTACGGACAGCTAGCAGCCACGACCTAGGCAGGGCAGCAACACGGTGGAATGCAGCTGGATGCGCGGAGGGGGACCGGATCCCCGGCGTCGTGGACCAAAGCTGCGATATGCAGCAGCCGGCCGATTTGGCTGACCGGATCGTGTGCTGTAGCATCGACAAAGGACAGTGCCAATGGCAGCACTCAGGGCCGTGATGGTGGTCACCGTTGCCCTACGTGACGGTACAGCATTGGAGGCCCCATGCGGCAAGCAGGAGCTCGGCGGCACCCATGTGAGACAAGGGTGGCGAGCAGTACCCGTATTCTAAGTAACGTACCTGAATTCTATTTGATTTAGAGTCGGAACTGATAAGATTAGCCGTCCTAGAAAATAAAACACCTTGATTAATTCTTAAAACCTTGTGCACAAATATTTTTCATCACCGATGCAATAATTAACTAAAGATATATTAGTTCATTTGCTTTTGAGCACATGTTAAGTTCCAACCAAAGAAAAAAGAAGAAGAAAAAGGAAGATACTCTGCTGCTCATGCTAGTCATTGTGTTTGTCGCGTGAGAGTGACGTTAACTAGTTAATTGTTGGCTTCAAACAAAAAATACAGGAAATTAGGGCGGTCGACGTCAAGACGGTAGTACAACAAATATCTCCTTACTTAGAGGACACAAGCAACGATGCACCTCAGTTCATCTACTTCGAGGGATGGCTTGGACTGGGCGCTTCTGCGGTGCTTAGAGCTATTGCAGAGCAGCCTCCACCATCTTTACGAGAGAAATTCGACAGGATCATCCACATTGACTGTTCGATGTGGAAGAGCCGAAGAGCATTGCAAAGGGTGATCGCAGACGAGCTCAAGCTCACTCAACAGGTAGTGGCCATTGACGCGCAAGACGAGGAGGACGATTTCAGTGGGGTAGACCATGGCTCCAGAGCTGAGGTTAGAGGCGTCATGGCAGCAATAACTCGTTACCTAGTACAGTACAGATCTTTAGTTGTCTTTCACAATGGAAGTGATGGCATGGTTGACTTGACTAGCTGTGGCATTCCGCAACCTGAAATCTTCAATACTAAGGTATTGTGGACCTTTAGAGGACGGCTTCGTCTCAATGCAGAAATTCATCGAAAGGTAGATAATTCAGACCCTTTTTTTTATGCTATGGCTGACCATCACAGCAGCTGGAATGCATACCTTGAGGAAGATGCTAGAGAAATCGCTTTGCACATGCAAAAGCTTGGCCTTGGTGTTACACCTAAAATAGCCACAGAGTGTTGCTTGTACCTATTGTCATTGAATAACCAAGCTAAGAAGATGATTGACTACAACTGGGCAACCCATGCTTCCTGCTACTGGGTTTGCGATGGGATCATAGGAGGAGGACAGGACAACCAGACATGGGAGGTTGCTCATGCTCTGCAGCAGCATATAAGACTAGAAGACTACTCATCCAATGCAGAGCTTATGGTGTCTGTGGACATGTTGGATCTTTCCTCGAAACAATGGATTTCTATTACTGAATCATATTTCAAAGAGGTTCCTCCAGAGGCAACAACCCTGTTCTATGGATCCAAAAAGTCAAGTCCACAAGCAGTATCACTACCTAGTGACAAGTTCCATAAAGCAGATCAACTCCGGGTGCTGAAGTTATGTGGATGTACCTTCAGCTTTTCATCACCTCCATTCCATTGCTGCCACAACTTAAGATTCCTTGGACTGGATAGATGCATGGATGGACTACAACATGGGGAGGAGGAGGAGGAGGAGGAGAAAACAGGTGAACGAGCGGTGGAAATTTTTCAGCGGCTATGGGTGCTAGATGTATGCCACACGGATTGGCCATTGGCTTTTCCCCTAGAAACAGAAGAGCAAGTGTCTACAAACATTAGAGAGGTTCATATAAACAATGGGAGCATTTGGCGCAGCAACCTTGCATGGAGACGACTGCCAAACCTTCACAAGCTTCAAGTAGTTAAGCCCACAAGCCCTTGGGAGACATATCAAGGACTTCCTTCATCACTGGAATCATTCTCGTTAGACGCAGGAAGGGATCATGAAAATGAAGCAAGAATATCCCGTATCAGCTTGGCTGGTTACACAATATTATCAGACTTTATACTTCGTGGGTCATTGCCAAACCTTGAGGAGCTGGACCTCTCGCACACAGCAATCAAAATCCTTGACCTTGGAGCGGTCGTTGAAGTGAAAAATCTTCAGCGACTCTTCTTGATGGGATGTGGGCAGCTCCGCTCAATTTCATGGCCCAAAACCAAAATGTACAAACTAAGGCTGTTGTGCATTGACACTCGGGCAAGAGGAGGAGAGGTGGACAACAGAAAACCAACATGGTCACGTGATTGTTCTTTGATGGTCTACCAGCAGGACGAAGTAAAGGAGTATTGCCATGCATCTATTGCCGTTGCAGACATGAGGTTCCTTCAGTCCTTGGAGTTTCTTTGGACAAGGGAAACCATTCGATGTGATAAGTGGAATCTCTGCTTGTCATCTACCAGCGATGATGATGGAAGAGGCTGCCACAAGGAAAAGATGGGCAGTCATTATAGCACTGGACAGCTAGCTGCTGCTCTGTCTCTGCCCAAGTCATTAACCTACCATGACATCAGCAATGAACAGATATCTGCAAAGATCGATATCAGCAGTAGCAGCAGCTCAGCGCAATTTCTGCCACTAGACTTGCACATGGACATTGGCGAGGGAATTAGTGACGTCACCGACAAGTCCAGCAAGCGGGCAAGGGATGCAATACGTAGTGTGATGAACAGTGTGCAGTCGTTGCACGTACACGACAGTTCTTCCATCACCAGTGTTGCCCCTGAACACACTTTTGGGACAGATATAATGAATGGGCTCGAGTGGTGCTGCGTGGAGAGATGCCTCAAGTTGGATACTGTCTTCGCCACTAACTATTACTGGGAATGCTTTGCTAATTTGGAAATCTTTTGGGCGGCTCATCTCTTGATGGCCCGTTCTGTTTGGAGCAGACCAAGAAATCGAGGGTTGGTGTATGTGTATGCACGTCAATTATCGTTTACACAACTGCGGGCTATTCATCTGCACTTCTGCCCGAGGCTCAGATATGTCCTCCCGATGGCTTCGAACAATACCTTATCCATAGTGCTGGAGACTCTCCACATACACTGCTGCGGTGATCTCAAGCAGGTCTTCCTCGTGGAGCAAGAGTTTCTGGAGAAAATAGAGGCCTTGCATGAAAAAGGCATGCTGGAATTCTCAAACCTCAAGAGCTTGTACCTGTATGAGCTCCCGAATCTACAACAGATCTGTGAGGCAAAGATGTTTGCTCCCAAGCTCGAGACCATCTATATCAGAGGCTGCTGGGGCCTGAGGCGTCTCCCGGCCACTGACCGTCGCCGCCGTGAAGATGGCCGCCCTGTGGCCGTGGACTGCGAGAAGGATTGGTGGGATAAGCTGGAGTGGGATGGGATGGAGTCTGGCCACCACCCCTCCCTCTTCCAGCAGAGCCATTCCAAGTACTACAAGAGGCGTCACCTGAGGAGCACGGTTCTCCGCTGAGCTAGCCGACGTGATCACCTACTTGCTGCTAGCTTCCTTCTTCTCCTGGTACGTCCACGCATGATCAAGCATCTTCCTCCCCTTAATTATTTGTAGTAATTTATTTCAAGTTAATTTCATTTCTTGTTCCGCGTACTGATGTTGGATCACTCTGTGTAGATTAATCTGGTGTTGGATCGACAGGGATGATGACAGACAGTGCTTTCTTCTGTCATTGGGTGCTTCTTCATATATATCAGTACTGATGCTGCTGCTGCTGCTGCTGTGGTCAACCATGTTGGTTTGTGTTGCTTGGCAAGTCTTCGGTGTGTTTTCTCAAGAATGAATAAATAACTTGGTTTCTGATGCTACCTGCCTACTTGCATCAACCAAGTTTGTTACATCGGTGTTGATGTGTGTGCTTGATACTACAGGAGGTGTGAATTTGTGTGTACATGTCTCTATTGAGTCTTGAGAGACTAACTGATTGATGTATCATTTTGCTTTGGTTTGGTTTGCCTGGTTATCTGTGTGCGTGTGAGCTTGAAAATTGAAATAAGAGGCTGGGTTTGATGCCTCCACAGAACCCAACCCCATGGTGTTCAAGTGTTGCTTTTTCAGTTTCATTGAATGTATTGGACACAATGTATGTATGCTTGTCTGTGATCCATGCAGCAGCATGCTAATGCTGCCAGCAAATTATTAAATGGCTTGGTTTGATCTACATGGAGTGTTAACTGATTATTTGTTTCCAGTATTCATGCGTAGTACATGTTTCGCTAGCTATAATAGCTAGTGTATGGGTGCATTCAGGGGAGATTAAGCAATAGCACTGGCATAACAGATGCCATTCATGGGAAACTGAAGGCGTCAGGGCTGTTCATGCACTCTACATTTCATCATGTACTTCTTGTTCTGATAGACCACAAAGGCGCGGAGTTTTTTCACACAAAACTGTCAAGAGTGCAATGGAAGCGCGCACCAACATACAAGTGGAGAATAAGCAATATAATGCCACAACTTGTATACAACTTCACATGTTTCATTGTGACAAATGTCTGTCTCACAACTATACTGGGAAAATTTTGCTAAGCCTTACAGTCCTAAGTTCATCTAGCCCACTCCATGTTCAGGATAGAAGTATAAACAAACACCAGAAGTTTATTCTCGCTCACCTTCAGCCTAGGACCATCAGCAACCTAGTTGCCTACATGAGTATGAGCTTTGACAGAGACGCCCAGGATTAGGAGCTGATGGCCAAAAAAACACTAATGCTTTACAATGGTATGAACCCTGGTTAAACACGGGCAATGTTCATAGGATAAGCAACTTTTCCTCCTGAACTTTTCATGCTTTGGTTGTTGAATCTGCCGGCGATGAACCTGTTGGTGAGGGGCATGTATCCCGTTTGCCCTTTGATTTCTTCATCTTCGCTTTGAACCGGGACTTAGCCATCAAGGTGTCTACTGTGTTTGCAAAGTTACCAATTGCCATTGCAATCAGCAGGATCCCGCAGACCACAACCTGTGACACAACACAAAGCTTATAACACGGATAAAATACTACAGAATCCTGGTTGCATTAACAACTAAAATACAATGGGATCCTAGTTCATTAACAGCTAAAGTCTCTGACCTGCCACTCAGGGACGACGCCAGTATGAGCTGTGCGAAGAAGTAAAAACCCGACATAACCCTCAAATCCCTAAACAAAAAGGAAAAAGAACAATCAGATATTTCCTCCAGGGGGCATATGTTTATGAGAAGATTGTAACATCATGTTGCATGATGCAATCATGAACCAATCAATAGTAATGATATTCGATATAGAAGACTTGGCACTATCATCAAGAAATTCTCACAAAAGCATCGTTTATTTATTAAAGAATATGCAAAGATAATTTCACGACATTGAATAGGAAAACTAAGTTTGCAATGTATAACCCTAGATGAGGTTATGCAGTAACTGCTGGTTGTCATGTTCGGCAGCATGCAGCTATCAGAAGAAAGAATACCTGCAAGAGAAAAAGGAGAGGGCACAACAGCAACAATTGACCTTCAACGCCAGCAGTCTCTCCCCATACAACATCCATTCTTTTAGCCTGATGGCAAAGCAAAATTCCAGTTACAAAACATTACTTTTACTGAAGTAACTGCGCCTGCAATGTATAGAAAGATGGGTAGGCCATGCCAATTGTGTGCTTCCTCCGATCACAAGTATAAGTCCATTTAGGTTTGCCCTAACTCCTAAGTCAAACTTCTTCAACTTTGACCATCAACATCTAAATTATATAAAGATTGGTAAAGCAAGATTGACATTGTTAGACTCGATATAAGAAACACTTTCATAAATTTTGAACCTTGTGTTTTAAATCTATATAAAAATTTAAGATAGTGATGATCAAAGCTAAACAAAATTTGAGTCCGGACAAACCTAGATTATTTTATATTTGTGATGGAATGAAGTAAATTCTCTCAAGACAAGGGTGAGATACTGAGATCCTCCATTTTTGTCAGAATATTACCTTCCCCAAAGCAATCCTAGTATATAATCTTTGACGCTGATATCTATTCTGCAACATCATAACAAATCCTTGCATTATGGCCCAGCACAGAAAAAGTTCAACGCCTCTCTGTCAAAAGAAGAAACAGGTTAAGCACAGGCATTTGTATACATTGCATAATGGAAAGATCTAAAATGCATACCTGCTTGCGTGCACAATTAGGTTGCCCCTTTATCTCCCATGTGAGACTTATAAGAGACATCAGCATGGCACAGTAGTGATGAAGTATCCACCTTAAGGGAGAAAACAACAAGAAGAGACAGTCACAATATGGAACCGGAAAAAAACAAGGCAAATGGAATAGTGGATAAATAGGTCTTGGAAAACAGAAGTTATCCCACATGCGTTAGCTTAAAAAAGCTTTTACAGGCCACAACACTCTTAGTTTCTGCAGATATGATTATATGCCAGAGCATCAGTGATCCTTACCAAGGACGAATATCACTTCCATTAACTCGCAGTATGTTCTCACGCAAAGCTAAACTAGTATACAGGAATAACAACCAAGCCTGTACAAGGTAAATTGAGATATCAGTGTCTTTTGGCATGGCACGAAACATAGGATTAATTCAACTATTGCTGCATTGACACAAGCAAGCATTAGAGTGTACCTGGTATAGCTGAACTGGCAATGCTGGAAAGCATCCATTCCATAACCATTGTCGAAGAAACAACAGAATCACCGGAAAACCAAGAAACAGCAAGGCAGTTCTGTCCTGGAAACAGGGGAAAAAGGTGGATTATAAACAAAATAAACTTTCTAGCTAGTCTGGATCTATTATCCAAGGATCTAACATTGATAGCTAAACTAAGATTCCTTTTGCAAAAGCAGAGAGTAAAAGGATGCATCTAGTTTCTTGTTTGTATACTTAACGATGATCAAACATAACATAGAACGATCCAATTAATGTTGATGGGCTACTATAGAGGTAGGGGGGGGGGGGGGGGGGGGGGGGGGAGACTATGTTTCACTAGGAAAAAGTGAGGGAATCAAGAGGGATGTTGTCTTAGCTATTTCTGTAAACTTACATAACTCGAACCTACAAGGTTATAGTTTCAGAGGAAAATCAGAGTTACATTAATTTAAATTTATTTACTTCAAAATTTTATATGTGGATAAAAACTCCCACAAGTTAGACCACTATGTTCACTGAATAGCATTAGATACAAACAGAATTATTATAACCTGATGTCTAACAACCTTTTGTGCTAAAGATTAATTACACATTGTGACAGTGCAAGTTTTCACTTAGTGGAAGCTTTGAGTGAACTTAAAATAACATTGTTCCCAAGATACTTGGTTCAAAGAACAAGCCAAATTTCAAAACTCTAAATCAACTAGTGCCTCCAGCACGATTATATGATTCACCCAAAGTCCTCATTTGGAAAACACAACTTGACACCAAGAATACCATGAATACTAGTACAGTTTGACACATACCCTGTAGCTATTGTACTCCTCCTTCACCTTGAGCTGCACCTCCTTCCTTGTTGCCCGCAGATTTACTGGTCCCAAGAACATCTTCAGAAAAGCGCCTGCAAACCCAACAGAAGTACAGGACATTATTACAAATAAAACACAGGCTTCACTCTCGGAAAAAGAAAGATGACAAAACCCAAGAACAAGATGAACGAAGCTTAAAACAACTCAAATAACCTTGCGTCTTGCTCGGGAGCAGCGCGGCAACATCGCCGTCAGCAATGAGGCACGTTGCTCGATCCAAGTCCTCCTCAACCTGGCCAAAACCACACCCACATCAACACGAGCAATCACGCACATTGTGAGGATCAATCACGGAAAATGGCGCAGCGATTCAGGAACCCAAGGAACACCAAGAGTTCCCCCTCAGACACCCAGACTACACAGCGCATTGACGCTACCAAAGCTGGCACTTTTTTACAGCAGGCCGAATCGCAGTTCCACAGAAGCAGACCTCCCCGGCGATCCCGGAGCCACCCACCGCCCAGCGACGCAGCATGCAGAGCCAAGCCAGCAGCGCGCGGAACCCTAGGCGCAGCCGGGGACCCGCGTGGCGAGCGATCTCCTCAAGCGTCTCCGCGCACCGACACGCATCCGCCGCCGGGCGCGCACTCACAAACACACAGGGGGTTCGGGAGGCACGCGCGCGCGCACAGACACACAGAGAGCGGGAGTGCGTCGGGAGGAGCGCACCTTGTCGCTGTCGGCGTGCGCCGCGGCGGCCTCGTGCAGCCACCGGAGCTCCCCCTGGAGCGCGGCGGCGCGGCGGCGCGGCGCCTCCTCCTCCGCCCGCGTCCGCGTCAGCAGCGCCGCCGCCGCGTCCTGCAGATCCCGCGCCTGCTCCGCCGCGCGCGCTGCCGCCACCGCCGCGCCGTCCTCCCCTCCTCCCCCTCCCTTCCTCTCCTCCCCCATCTCTCTCCTCCTCTGCCCGCGTTGCCCCCCCCCCCCCCTCTGTAGAGCGAGCGGCTGCTCTGTCTATAGGGGCCGCGGGAGTGCGAGGCAGACGCATGCGGCTGGAGGCTGACGGCCGGGGCCCACGGCGAGGTGGGTTGGTGTCGTGGTGATTTGGTTTGTGCTGAGCTTTTAGTTTAATGGAGTGTGTGAATGCGATTAGATTTTTGGCAGCATTTAAATCAGGGGATGTAGATGTAGTAGATTTGGATGGGATTCGTGTGATTTTGGCTTCTTGCACTTACTTTTTTTTGGGGGTTTGTTTGGCTTTTAGGGCTTTTTGTAGGCTTTGGTTTACTTGTGGCCTTGTGGGGAACGAGGAGAGTATGGCTCTGTTCGGCTTATCTTATATTCGATTTGTTCGGCTTTTTTTTTAACCGAAATAATGTTTTTCTCTCACAACAATTCAGTCAAAATAGTATTTTTCAGTCAGTTTCAGCCAAGTTTCAGACCAGCGAACAAGGCCTATGTGTGGCCATTTTTTTGGTCCGTTTGTGGGATGTGTCATCAATTCATCATGGTTTAACTTTTATAAGATTGTCGTGTTTTGTGTACGGTATAGTGCACGCCATCATGTAAGTTTCAATACTTTGCGCTTTAGGATGACGTGTTATTTGTGTTTTTCTGATCACACGTGTATCAAATTAATACGAAATTAATTAACAAATCTTTAGGTGGTTTATTACACTTTTATACTGCCGTGGCATTTGTATTCTTCAACTATGGGTAGTAAATTATCATAGGAATTTAATAGAAAATAGTTTTCATTTTTCAAAAAAAATCTCGCATTCCAAAATGGCCCTAAATATAGCTAGGGTCAAATGACATTCCACCGTGTCCATAATAGTTTGATACATCCTTTCATCTCATGCTAGTTGGGATTACTTTTGTTGGTGTGCTCTATTACGGTATTATGATCGCTGACCTGGGTGCCGTGACGGAACCTGGAGTCCCTTGTGGTGTGTGCTGCAGCCATGCGTGGTGCTACTAGGTGCGCACAGGCATCGAGGAATATGTTGTCATGATCCATCATGGACCCAACGCTAGTGAGCTGTCCTAACTTGCATAGCTATTCCAAATTTCCTTGATGACCAACATACATCATTGTATGTCTTGGTCACATCCTTGCATTCTTTTTTAAGACTTGTTGCATTGCTCTTTTCAATAAGATGTTTTATAAATAGTGTGCCTTGCAATGGTATGAACATCTCTCCTTTGAGGATGCAAGGGAACCGAGGCTCCATGTGGATTGTAACCACATGAGTAGCTTATGGATGCCCCCGAGTATCAAAGAAATTGTCACTACCATTGTAACATCTCATCAATGGACATTCTTATTGAAAGTGATGCCCCTCCCAAATACTCTCCTTGCTGCGATAAGTGACTCCGACAAATCCTTCATTGATGTCTAAGGTCCATGCTATCCTTCTTACATGGATGATACGAATTTGCTTGTCAATTCCCATACCAATTCGTGCTTAATGCACTCTCCTTTGAGAGACACCCTTGTCCAACTAAACTCTACTCTTAAAGTCACCTTGTCTAACCTTAGAATTCTTGACCGATGTGTCCTACTCCAAATTACCTTGATGTCTTCCCTCACCTCGGCCTCTTTCAAATCTCGAGGACGAGATTTCTCTAAGGGGGGAGATTTGTAACGACCCAAAAACCGTTACCGTATAGGCAGTCATTTTTTACCATCCAAGTGTGCATGTTTTAATCCAAATTAGGATCTGACTTGTGCCTAGGCCAACCCAAAACCGAGCACTGCTAGTTTTGGTGGATCGTCCGACATCACCATCGGATCATCCATCAAGACATCTCACAAACTTGGGATAATCTTGGCCAACCTGTGCACTGACGGAGTGTCCACGGTATCCCGTGAAGTATCTGATGAATTATAGAGGGCAGTAACCCAGCAACCTGAGAGTGACCAGTTCATACCGGAGTGTCCGTCACTCGCGGTAGAGTGTCCGTCAAAACCGTAGCACACTCAACCAATCTAGCGGAGAGTCCGTCGCAATTGACGGATTGTCCGATAAAACACATCGACACATGTCTCATGTAGTTTGATTCGGTGTCACATACACCACATATGGTCTCACTTGTCATTGGCACCACTCACACA
This sequence comes from Miscanthus floridulus, assembly GCF_019320115.1. NCBI lineage: Eukaryota > Viridiplantae > Streptophyta > Magnoliopsida > Poales > Poaceae > Miscanthus > Miscanthus floridulus. The sequence goes on from NC_089592.1 coordinate 14,799,273, forward strand.
CAAAACCCCCACTAGCCTCTCCACTCTCTCCATCTCCCTCATTCTCACATTCACGTTTAGCAACAAAGAAGAGAGAAAAGAGAGAAAGGGAAAGGAGAGAAGAGAAGAAGAGAAGGAAGAAGAAGGGGAAGGGAAGGAAGGAAGAAGTAGGGCGACTAGCCCATGGCTGGAGGACGTCGTCGGCACCGTGCTGCACCTTATCCACGCCGTCAAGTTCACCGGAGTTGGAAGAGAAGGCCACCCCGAGCACCTTCTTCAACCTCGAGTTTCCATGGAACCCAAGCTCGATCTCCTTCCATGCCGCATCCCCGACCGATCTGCTTCATTTGTAGCTTCCCCAAGGCATGGTGAGAACCCCCACAGCGTCCATCTTCATCCTCGCTAACCCTAGCAACTTCCCCCATGAACTCCATGGCCGCCCATTGTGATATTCATCATTTTTGGTGGACGACCTTCCCGCAGCACATTCATGGCACATCCATCACTTGTAGAGGCTTCCCCACATCACTAGTAAGCCATAGAAACAAACTGCACTTGATTTGTAGCCCGGATGCCCCAGGAATCATCTCCAACGTTTTTACACCTGAGCTGTTCGTCGTTTTACCGGATGGTCTGTCATTCTAGCAGACTGTTCGTTGGCGCCAGTGTTCGTCCCAGCAGAACACTCTGGGGCACGTGTTTGTCCCTAGCGGACTGTTCACCACTCGTGGACCGTCCGCTGTACCACAGCAGCATAGCCCCAACTTGTAAAGGTCATAGAAGATGCATTTTAACTTAAAAAATTATGAAACAAGTTTTGTTGTGTTCTTTAGGATATTCTCTATCATCTAGACATGATCTTGACACCAAAAAGTATATCTTAATTTTGATGTAGAATAATGCATTTTTTTAGTGTAATAAATAGACAACTTATTCTCTAGGTCTCTTAAAGTCATAAAACTTGCTTTGTTCACTTGCTTTGAGCATATGATGTTTGTGAGACATGTTTTGTGCACCATCTCATTACGTTCATGAACATAAGATTATCCTTTGTGTCTCACATAATATAATTTGGCGGAGTGTCCGCGCTCACTGCCGAAGTGTCCACCAAATTATAGAGCTTGGTCTCTAAATAACCCGAGAGCCCCTAATTCTTACCGGAGTGTCCGTTGACTATCATGGACCATCCGATGAGGACTAAACACCGAAGATGTTTAAGTCCCAAAACTAACGGAGCATCCATGAGCTATGACGGAGTGTTCGTCAATGCATACTGACAGCACAATAAGGCTATGTTACACACATGTTACACACACCTAGTACCATGTACTTAGTAGTTCACTATTATACTCGTACCTTTCGTAGCCGCGTTATAACCCACACCGCAGTTCAATTTTGGCCTCGGCAGTGAGATGTCAACAGTGATGGCCATAGTCTTCATCGTCGCCATCTAGGACCGACTGTGGTGTACACTAACACTGTCGATTGGCTTATGATCCGTCCGTGATTAGGTCCTTACTTCAGTCGCATTGGAGCACGACCCGGCTATGGATGTACACTAACACCGTCGCATTGGCAAATGATCCGACTATGTCGAGGCTATCAAAACCATCGTGTGGGCACATCAACCGCCTGTGTAGTGGTCACTAGCATCGTCACCTTGTATGTCGACTCGACTATCAGCGATGCGGGTTCACTGTCGGTTCAACAGCCGAGACGCCTGTGTAGAGGTTAACACCACTGTCACTTCAGCATATGATCCACCAGTACAAAGGTCATGGTCACCGTTGCCTTACACCACTATCTGCCTTTGATGATCATTTAGTCGGTGTTGGGTTACTAGAAGATTCGGCGGTGATATACTTTTGATCCCTGCCGCATCATACCTATAGCGACGGTGACAGAATTTCATCCCGTTTCACAATAGTTACTAATTCAGCTAGGCCCTTAATAGCTTAATGAACACAAAGCATATATATATATAATTATTACATCCATAAATCATATTCACAAACAAGAGTACTTTTTACAATAACAATAGACGCTACCATAACATCTTTCTCAATTGATGTCCTAACACAAGCGGTATATAGAGCATACTAAAGGTACTAATCTATATAGACTTACATAACGAAACAACATAGTTGTGCTCCTTATATGTGGCACTCCTGCTTATAAGGCAAAATGAATATAATTAGTTCATCCTTCGGATTGGTAGCCAATGCACCATGGAACCCCTCTTATTCATCTTTGATCCACAACCTGAATAAAGTAGCAGAATTAATAATATTGAATACCATTCCTTTAATTAACAAGCCAAAATTGGCCTGTACGTACATAGAATGAAAACAACTGCCTATCAGAACAAAGATTGTTGTGACGACGAAATACAGGAAATGCACCTTTACCGCTCTGCTAATGACTCCATGAACAAGGGAACATAAGAAAGATAGTAAGGCTTGTTCATATGAAAACGCCCTCTTGATCTACAAAAGCGGATGACATGGGCATGAATGACATGAACCTTTCTGCGATCCATGTCATATGCAATCAATGTTCTATCCTTCCCAACAAGGAAAATGAAATTCCATTCTGGGTGAACTGTAATCACTCTGTACTCCTCATCACAAAACTCAGAACCAACTTTAATATTCATGCATCCAAACAGTTCCTCTGTGTCCACAACATGCTTTAAATTCCAGTTATTAGTACTATAGTCTTCAAGTATCCACACTAAAAGCCAAGACCTATTGCGAAAATCAGCACAGCACACACACAGGTGACCCTGAGCTTGATGGATGGATATTTTAGCACCACCAGGTTTACAAATTATCCTCCATGTCTTTCCCTCCATATCCACAGCAACTATCACAGAGTACTCAACCATGTGCATAAAACCATTAAGAAAAACACTTCTTGATTTTGAACGTAGAACAATACTACCCTCGCCCCATTCAGATTCTTTAAAGGTCCATATTATAGTTTTAGATGAGTAGATCTCCACACCTACGCACGCACCCTCTATCTCAACAAATTCAATCACATGAAAGTGAGAGGACGTTGGTTCAAAACCTAAGTGAGCCTGACCAACAAAATGGATGCTACGTGACAGTACATGCCATTTGTCGATCGCCGGATTGCATACAACATAGCGACGTAATCTATCAGGCCTAGCACACCAACAAAGGACGAGGCCACTGCAACAATCTAAGACTAGGACTTTTTTAAGGGGGAAGGGCAAGAAGGACAAGGAGGGTTGTTCATCGGTGATGCTGGTGAAGTGGCGATTGCCCTTCCACCAGCTGCCATAGAAGAAGCCGACGATAGTCTATGAAAGCTTCTTACGTTGATAGGAGTCAGAGATGATGCACCTCCAGGAGCGATAGACACACTTGCAGCAGCACAAGGACCAGGCGGGGAGGTAGCTAAAGATGTCGGCAAGCACATCGTCTGAGAGGTTGTCCACTGCGTTCCTCATGTTGCGGGCCTCCATCATATGGAAGGACACCACCCACCGAAGAGATAAGGGCACCCTGCCATGGAATTGCATCAATAAACATTAGTAAGGAGATGAGTTTCGAGGAGAAGGGACGGCGATGCAAGTAAGGCCTTATTATACTTGCCTTTGGATCTCGCGGTGGTGAGCACGAGTGGCAACGTCGGTGACAGTAGCAGTTCATGTGCCGATGGATCTGTGCGGGCAAGCCGGCGATGTGCACCGACGCGGAGCAAGAGCGGAGTAGTGGTGATGAGTAGGAGCGGCGATGACAAATAGCAGCAATGAGGACAAGAAAAGCTATGTGTGTGGGAGGAGGGAAGGGGGCGATGGGGGGAGGGGGAGGGTTAGGGGGGATGTTGGGGTAGATGTTGCTTGCTCTCTGCGTAACTTTTATGCCACACAGGAATTGAACTTTCATCAGTTCCGCGTGGGAGGGTTAAAACACGGGATTGGAAATTTTATAACTAAGCGGCGGTGAATGCACAGTACCATCACCAGCGGCTGGGTTCTATTACCACCCAGAGACTGTCATATGATACGGTGGTGAACACTAAGGCACATAATCTTAACGTTTGGCATTGAAACAAAGCGAAACTGTGCACTTAGAAAACTAAGAAAAGCACAATTCCAGTACTCAGATTGAAAGGAAGCCAACTTGAATTCGATGGTGAATAATAAGGCACATAGATTTACATTGAAAGAAAGCCAAACTGCGCACTTAGAAAACATAAGGAAAGCACAATGCTAGTACTCTCGGATTGAAAGGAATCCAACTTAAGTTCCATACATTCATACCGAATAAATAGGTGGACACTACCAAGCTAACAAGCATGCCAAAAGCTAAAATGCAGATACTAATTAGGCCGACACTATGCAAAAGTTAAAAGGCCTTCATATGTACATCATTGGTTGCATAATTAATCATTCTCCATGCAGATCCTAATCGACCTCTATGGGATCATTGTGAATCTCCATAATATCATAAAGATCATTGTCGACCTCCACGGGATCATTGTCAATCTCCATGTCATCCCGAGTCTTGACCACTACAACCCTGTCCACATCCATTGGTACACCTTCATTTAGCTCATTGACTTTGTTCACAAAGTAATGATTTAGAGAACCAATATTGAGGACAATAAGGCTCACAAGCTGCACTCCATGAATATACAAGGCCACAAACACCAGAACAAGAAGATGCATTTTCATCTACAGATCCAACAAAATTACTGTAGCAAGGTTGGAGGTGAAGGAGTAGAGAGCTCGAGAGAGCAATACAATGGAATATAGAATCCGGTGAAGGAGCAGATCCAATGCAGTTACCTTAGATCTAGATGGAGCAGAGAAGCAAGGACAGCGCGCTGAAGATTTGTGCGTCGGCGAGGCTGGAGGTGAAGGAGCAGTGAGCACGCGAGAGGCTGCCTTTCATCCGATGCTAGCTGGGTGAAGCAGAGTGGGGAATGGATGGGAGGGTGTGGTAGGACCATAGGAGTGTATATACACAGTTCAATAAATTGGTTGCCCCTGTACCAGGGCCTAGTATTTAGGGAAGTAGGATGCCTCCAACACATCAATTGATACTTGGATCTACTATCATTTATAGTTCAATAAATTGAACACCTGGTTAATCATCTTGCATTTAGTTCAACAATAGTTGTACAATAGTGATAGATTTCAGTCCGACACATCAATTGATACTTGGATGTACTAGCATTTACATTTCAATAAATTGAACACCTAGATAATCACCTTGTATTTAGTTTAATAATAGTTGTACAAAAGTGACAGATTTCAGTCTGATACATCATAAATTGATACTTGAATCTATTGCGGTAAACTAAGCAACTTGCCAATGAATATGCCAAGAACTAATATAGTACAAAATTGGTGAAAGAAGAATAGGAAGCACATTTCTTTCTCAAAGGCATGAAATCTTCCATCATCTTCGTTGGAACCCTGGTCATTTCTTCAATCTGTGGCATAATCTCTTCCTTCTCCTGTAGATGTTCTTCATTTGTTGTAACATTAGCCTCCGCCTTCAGCTCTCAAATCTTGCTACGTAAATCCAAAATCAAAGTCCTCGGAAATTTTCCATATTGGGGATCGTGCCACTTAAATAACCCGCAATCTAAGCCAGGCAACAAAAAACAAATTACCATAAGTACAGCGAGATTTCAGCATTTGCATTGTGAAAATAGAATGAACAAGAAAGAAATCGAGTTACATTATTTGCCCTGCAGCATCTGTGGTACCGACGTCCTAGGTTTCCATCACTCCATGAAATCCACCGAGGCATCTTCAAGCCACAGCGACACAAAAGTGGTGGCTGGTATGCGTAGGGGTGGTTCTCGACACGACACGCGATGGGCAGCCCCCTCCCATTGTAGCCTCCTCCACTGGAAGCCGGTGTTCTTCTCGCGACAATGCCTTGGGATGGTGCCGACCACTGGGAGGAGTTGGAGCTAGATGCAGCCATGGAGCAGTCAGGGTTCAAAGTGTAGCACACTCTGAGTGAAGAGGTCGACCCAGGTCTTTTGTCTACGCTTTTGTCACTCGCCAAGGCACCAAAACGTCCTTTAAAACCCTCACACTCCCGCCAAGATGAAATGTTGTGTTACCGCCGGTTTAGGGTACTATCCACCTATAGAAGAATGCCTGTTTTGGATCCTCTGTGCTTACATAGAGGTGTACACGTGGACCACAATCAGGACCAACTGATTCAATTAACAGTTCAACCAAAGTAATAGTTCAACGATTATGCAATACTCATACATACTAATCCAGAGGTTTCATCAGTACATATAAACTTCATTAACATAAAAGTTCCATAAATTCTAACACTTAATGTCGGATGGGTAGGCAGTTGCTAAGGCACTCAATTGGTTGATGTGGTCCCAAAAGCCAGAGGTAGTGAACCATAGCGAAGATGACAGCATCTCCGTCCACGGACACATTGTATCTATAAAGTATGTCTACTTCCTATCCAGTCCTGCAAAGCACAGAAATCTCTCCACAAACAGGGTCTTGAACGATTCTTGTCAAATTTTGTGGTCTGAGAAGGTGACGAACAACGGCTTCAACAATCAACAGTCGATCTAGGTGAATGCTCCGTCCCCAAGTAGCAAACAACATCATCTGGGGTCCTGGTGCCACCCCTAGCTACCAAAACGCAAGGTTGCTCGCATTGAAATGGCTTCTTCCGAAGTAAGACATCTGTTGCAATGAACAAATTCCTAATATGAATAAAACTAATACCGAACCCAAAACCAATTGGAACCAAATGCAAACAAGGGGAGTGACCGAATCTATCTGACCTTCACGGGGCGTTGTCCACGATGACAACGCAAGGTGCTCAAGGTAGGTCAAGTACAGGCAACGGGTCAAAATGAAGATGAAGCAACGGGTAGGGAGAATGAAGATGAAGCAACGAGTGGGGAGAATGAAGATGAAGCAACAATGGGTGGGGAGAACTAATGGTTTGGTATTGGGGTTTTTTAGTTGGTCGAACCGCCACCAAGGCGCCGCTAGGACCCGAGGGGAGTTGGGAACCGGCCGGGTGCTTCTAGGTTTCTTGCTAAACGGACGGTCCAAATTGATCGGCAGCGAGAACGGACGACACGGGATAAGTTAAACAGTGTCCGTATTAAGCTGACCATTGCCACGCTAATCCAACGCAATAATACGGCGATTGTCAGCAGTTAAAATACTTTTAGATTCTCCTAGAAATAAATGCAATCGTACATGACAGTTTTTCCCTTTTTATTCACAAAAAATATACAGAAAAACAAAAAAACATTCGTCGAGAGATCAAATTCGTGCACCGTCATTTTGGAAGTAGTATTGGAAAGAACTTACTTTGCATTTCATATAAAAAAGGTGGCAATGAAGAGATCAAAGCTGCACGAATAGAATTTTTTTCCTTGATTCATTATGTATATGTAACATATAGATACAATTTGGACGAGTACAACGGAAGCATAATAACTAACCTAAACTATTAAAACTACTTATACTAACTATAAACTACTTAATCTAAACATATGATCATGCTCGCCTTGCTCGCTTGGGAGGAGGCGAGGCGAAGTCGGAGTCGGAGTCATTGGAGTCATCGTCGTTTCTTCGGTGTCGGCGTTGGCGTCGTCCTCATCCTCGTCCTCCTTCTCCTCTGGGTCCTCCTTCTCAGAGCTCCATGGAGGACTATAGTCAAAAGGCCTCCAGTCGTCGGAGATGACGTTCTCCTCAAAGGATTGGCGGGCTAGCAAGTCGTCCTCGCTAGATGACGGGCAGCGTAGAAACTTGATGGGGTTATCTGACATTTTCTTTGTAGATTGGAAGAGAAGGGGATGATGGTTGAAGAAGAAGGGTGGTTTCAGAGGGCACCAGGCTCGAAGTATATGTACCACAGTGGGTACGGCTCTTAGGCTTCAGACGACGGAAGTAAAGGTGATTTGATGGCCTTGGAAGTTAAGGCAATTCAACACTCACGCTGAATTTTCTACCGCTTGACCAAACGCTAGTTTAGGGCCGGTGGACAAAATGCGTATCCCAGTCGGCCCGGCTTTTCATGCAACGGAGCAAATGCAACCCCAATACCACTGTCGCATCTTACGTTAACCCGTTGGTGGTGGAAGTCTGAACTGCCGGTTTCATTCCCAGGAGGCCTCGCCATCGTTCCAACCAACGGTGGAAGTATCACACGGTCGCTTCTATCGCTAGGATAGTGAAAGTGGCGACAGTGATAAATCATTTTGGCAGGTCTTTCCCTATTCAATGAACTACTAAAATGCTACACCGGGTTAATTAACTACTAAAATGAATGAGGGGATTAACTTGATTCATAGGTAATCAAATATGACTAGGATAATTATAAATCCTTTTGGCAGGCCTTTCCCTATTCAAAAGAGAGGCTCAGTCCTTTCCAAAATCGATTTGTTTCCAAAACAAATTGCGAACGATTTATCAAACAAAAGGCTTGCGTAAATGTTTTGTTTTATAAAGTCTTGATCCCTTCTAGTTTCAAATGTATCGCTTTAGAAAGGCTTTGGGAAAACCAATTTGTTTGCGAAAGCTTTACCTTTCAAAAGGAGAAATGGTTTCAAAGCAAAACAAGTATCAAAACCCTTTGATTTGAACTCGTTTCTAAAAATGATTTGTTTTACTAAACAAAGGTTTTCGAAAAGACTTTAGTCTTTTAAACCTACCTCAAGGGACCCACCTTAACTTAAGATATAATCTGATGGTCACCTTGTTACTTTCTAATCTTGCAAGGGGTAAGGTCACTGTGAGTGTGGGATCTCAAGTGACATAGCTCACGGAGCAGCTAAGGACCGTTCATTGGGATAGTGAGTCCGAGTAACCACTCGTACAGATCACATGTCGCAGATGGGGTCGACAAGCCAAGTAACTAATTATGACCGGTTTATCCGTGAAATTGGCAAATGGATTGGCGTCGGTCGGGAATGTCCGGGACATTGACCGGACAACCGCTCGAACCTTTCGTCAGATATTCTAGCCGGATTAGGGAAAGGTTGGGGAACGTGAGGCAACCCTCACCTGTCGCTCGGGTATGGTGGTTCGTCCCGTTCTCCGTGTGGGTACAGTTGTACCCTCTACACAGAGTCTTTCGAAAGCCTGAAGTCCTTCGGTACAGAACCGGTTGTTCTTACCTCTATACCCATTGTAGTGTTGATGATGGAACTTGATGATGATATGAATTACATATGTTGATTACTTATCTTGCTATCATGAACCTTTAATGCTAATACTTTTAATAATGAATCATGGGCATGTCATTCTTTTAATGAACCTTGCGTTTTTATGCAAATGTACAAATGCCTATTAATTCTCTTGCATCCACCAAATATTTATATGTTGGAATTAAGTCATACGAGTACGCAATGTACTCACGGTGCCGCCGTTAAGTTGTTTTGCAGGTAAAGGACATTGGCGTCATATATACATATATTAGTTTTTCACATTTTGTTGAGCAATCACGTATATATGTGGCCAGATTGAAGGAAAAAACACATCAAAGTATGAGTGTGTGTGTCACATGGTGGATAACCGAACTTATGTACGAGTGTGATGCTCGATCTCCTTTTCTTTTCCATAATAGCTGGTTATATATTTTTATATGCAAAGTTATACTTAGGTCTATTTGTATCCATTAGCACTAAAAATTAGCAGCTAAAATTAGTACTATTAGATGCAAAACCTGCTAATTATTAGCGGGAGAGCTGCTAACTATTAGTTCCATTAGCAAGTTTGGAGTTGCTAAGTAGATGCTAATAGCTCATCCACCTTCAACCCACTATCCAACCACCTATTAGCAGGTGGATCCAAACAGTCTCCTGCTAAAAATTAGCTAGCTAAAAATTAGTAGTTATTAGCTATTACTCCCCCCGTTTTAAATTATAAGTCGCTTTAACTTTTTTGGTACATTTATTTTACTATGTATCTAGATAAATAATATATCTAGAAACATAGTAAAATGAATGAACTAAAAAAGTTAAAACGATTTATAATTTGGAATGGAGGAAATAGCTATCTAATTTCTAGTACTAATGGATCTAAACAGAGCCTTATATTATCTTAGGTTCATAGCCACATATGTGGGGGTTTTTTCATGTTTATTTTTCTGAGAATTGGACAAAGAGTTTTGCCACTGAATGAGGCGAAATGGAGCTAAGCTGCGGGTTTGAGAGCAGCCGACACAAGAAGCGGGTGTGGAGGTTAAACAACCTCTCACCACGACCTTGGCCCATTTAATTGGAGCATGCATGGATATTTTATTTTACACATGTATTATGTTGCCATCAGATATTTGTCGGAAGTCAAAGCAGAAGACACTTTGACCGCTAATATATATACACAAAAGTTTTGATTCGATAATAACATAATAAAAATAAGAAAAGGCATGTTATGTGAGAAGTCAAAGCAGAAGACACTTTGCCTCGCATTAATTTAGGATTTCGTTTACTTAATTTCGAGACAAAAAATGCAGCACGCCGTTTACTTTCGAAAAAAAAACAAAAAAAAAATACAGCATGCCTCGCATTAATTTAGGATTTCGTTTACTTTCCAAACAAAAAAGTACAGAATGCCGTTTACTTTCCAAACAAAACATACAGCATGCCTCACATTAATTTAGGATTTCTAAAAAAAAACAGACGGCTTCGTCGCCTCAAGCTGGCAAGGAGTTCCCCGGTCACCGATGCTGCCGCACATCATAGTCTTGTTTTTTATATGTACACGTCATCATGCAAGTTTTCTTGCTTTGCAGTTTTAAGCTTTCGTGATAATTTTGGTCTTCAATCGCGTGTGTACCAGATTGATATGAATGAAATTGACAAACTTTTTAAGTTATTTATTTGCACTTCATATTGTCGTGGCATTTGTACTTTTCGATTGTGTGGGTACTAAACTGTGAAACGAAATGGATAAATCTTAGACCTTAGTTGCCAAACTTTGGATGTGCAAAATTGGCAAAATGTACTGTAGCACTGTAGCATTTCGTTTGTATTTGATAATAATTGTCCAACCGTTGACTAATTAGGCTCAAAATGTTCGTCTCGCAAAGTACAACCAAACTGTGCAATTAGTTTTTAATTTCGTCTACTTTTAATATTCCATGCATGTACCGTAAGTTTGATGTGACGGGAAATCTTCTTTTTGCATAGTGCCAAAGTTAGGAGTTTGGGAGGAACTAAACAAGGCCTTAGCCTTTATGGCACGACAAGGAACATGTTGGCCATATGATTGTACAGGTAAATCATACAAATTTATAGGTTAATGTCGGAGAGACTAGCGCCCAGACGTCCGGATGCGGCGTTGGTTTGGACATCCGCATCTGCTGCTCACCGTTTTCAATAATGATACCCTCAGGATGTTTATGGATGCAGCTTCACACTCCACTTCGCCTCGTGCTCCGTACGTACTGCCTGCCCATGCATGCAGCTTCACACTCTGCGAGGCGTAAGCAGTGCGAGGTGAGAGCAACGTGTGACACGAGGCACAAGGCACAGGTAGGGGCGCAAGGTGCGAGGCGTGGGTGGGACGCGCAAGGCGCGAGGCCGTGGCTGCGCGAGGCACAAGACGCATGGCGCGCGAGACGTGAGGTGTGGGACAGGCGGGTCCTTCCCGTTCCACCGGACGGACGCTCGATAGAGAGCCAGACCGCAGTCCGTCGTGTGCATCCTCGCCAGGAGTTCCCCGGTCACCGTCTCACCGATGCTGCAGCACATAGTAGTCTTGTTTTTGTATGATATATGGTAAACGTCATCATGTAAGTTTTGTTGCTTTGCACTTTTAAAGCTGTCGTGTTAATTTTGGTCTTCAATCGCGTGTGTACCAAATTGATATGAATGAAATGAAATTGACAAACTTTTTAAGTGATTTATTTAGACTACTTTATATTGTCGTGGCATTTGTACTTTTCGATCGTGGGTACTAAATTGTTACGAAATGGACAAATCTTAGCCTTTGTGGCACGACAAGGAACATGTTGCTTCTGACATGGTCATATGATTGTACGGGTAAATCATACAAATGTTATAGGTCAACAACAAAAGATTTATGTTTATTAGATTCATTATAAGAAATGGTTGCATAATATATAATTCACACGTTGTAAAATCACACGGATTTCTTAAAATTTCATGATCAAAATTATAGAGTTTTTCTCTCACAACAAAACAGCATTAGCCGGCTTATCAGCCGTAGAAACCATCAACCGAACAGCTTGTTAGTACAATGTAAGAAAACAGAGAGCGTGTTAGTTTTTTTTTCATATTTTGTTGAGTAAGCACATATGCGATCGACGAGAAACAAACACATCAGAGTACGAGTGTTTGTGTCACATGGTGGATGACCGAACTTGAGTAGGTACGAGTGCGATGCACTCTCTCTCTCTCTCTCTCTCTCTCTCTCTCTCTCTCTCTCTCTCTCTCTCACCATATATATGGCTAGGGTTTTTTCTGCGAAACTATAATTATTGTAGGTTGAACGGTGTTTGGTTCAAGGAATCGCTCCATCATCTTAGATAAGGTGGTGCATTATGAGTTCATTCCTTAAATTTGTTGGCATGACTCTATTTCTCATACTAGTACTAGTTGTTATTAGCTTATGAGGAATAATGCGTTGATGCATCAACCTGTTCCATCCCATATGCCAAACCAAAAAGTGAGGAACGGGAAGTTGATGAACTAAATTATTCCTCAAGCTAAACACACGCTTAAGTTCATAGCCGCGCGTGTGGTGCCACGAGGAGGCGAGAGAACTGTCCAAGCAAGCGGACACATGCATGTGTTGTTCGTCTGTATTTATTTTTCCGAGAATTCCGAGAATTAGAATGTAGGTATGCCATTGAATGAGGCGAAATGGACAGTGATGTGATGAGCTGGTTTGTGAAACGTGGATTAGATAGAGTGGATTGATCTAACATGGATTAGAGTGTAGCCAAATAAACAAGCGTGCATGCATAATTCTATCGAATTCATACTTCGTTTTACATATTAATAGATGATGATGAGGTACTTGTTCCATGCATAAATAGATAGATGTCATTACATATTTGTAGGGAGTCGAAGCCGGAGAGACTTTTGCGCAGCAGCAGCGATCACTTTACAAAAATTCCACAGAAAGACGTGCGCTGATCTTGAGTTCTTGGCACTGCACGATGACCTGCTACCTGCCAAGAAGGAAAAGCCGAAACGAAACCAAGAGGACGTCACAAATTTTCTTGCCACTCGATCGATGCGAAAGTCACGGAAAGGTGCATCTACCATGTACTCCTATATTCTACGTATGTCCGGACCATACGCAATTGCAACATCGACGCGTCGACAGCACGTCGATAATAAATAAAGAAGAGTGACACCGACCGCACGTACTGCATGACTCACAGATTTTTTTCTTTCTTTCTTTCTTCACAAATATTCAATGTATCTGTCACTCGTAGCGGACCAAGTAGCTAGCAACCACTCTTATGGACGACAGTAGTGTCGGCCGGCCATTCAGTTCAGTGTGGAGCTATGTCAATGACTAGTAGCAGCAGGTGCAGCATGCAGCAGGATCGGAGGAGGGTGATGACAACATGAGGATGGTGTCGTTAGCCGACGGATCACAGCAACAACAAATCAGCATGTGAGTGAGGAGGCCGTTGTTAAACTAAGGGCTTTGGCTTCTAGTACGTACACGTGGAGGATTAATGGAGGTGCTAATATTTCGGCGCCCATATTGCCTAAGTTTGAACCCGAGTGAGTATGGACTCTAGTAAGTGTGAGAGATTAGAACCCTGTTCGCTTGATCGTTTCTATGGCTTATAAGCCGGCTAATGTTGTTTTGTTGTGAGAGAAAAACGCTCAAGCGAACAGGGTTTAGATTAATCTACTGGAATGGAATTCGGGTTGCCGTATTGAATATTGCCACGGATTGATGGCGGCGTTGGTGTGCATGGCTCTCCATTATCTTGCCTGCAGCCTCTGCTTGTTGTTATCCACAAGTTATGTCCTCCTGGCTTCCTCCTGCTGTTCAATGAAAACATGCATCTAGTCTATAAAGCTGATGGAGAATGCATGCATTTAACACATAGTTGATAGGAATTGAATTATCATCATATATAATTGATAAAGTTGCACATTGACTTACTGTACCTTTGACTTTGTTTTCCTGGGCGTTATTATGCATTAACTATTTTTTTTCTTAAAACAATCTTATGTACGAACTTACGAAGCATGGGAGTGAATGTGAAAAAACTTAGATTACTCCTTCTGTTTCAAATTATAATAAGATATCCTGGCTTTTCTAGATACATAGCTTTTGTTATGCACTTAGATATACATTATGTTTAGATAAATATATAATAAAATTAATGTATCTAGAAATGTCAAAAAGTCTTATAATTTTTTGAACAGGGGGGTATTTTACAAAAGAAGCTTCGGTAAAAAAAAAAAATAAGGCCAACCTTGTTTTTGTATTAATAAGTAACCTGAATAAAAGTCAATTTACTTCCTTGTCAAGCAGTACAACCTATCCAACCTAGACAAGCATCTCTTTTATAGGTGCAAGTAACGGTTCGCACACCCTGTACTGGAGGCCTGGAGCAACTAACAACAAACTCCATTAATAAGGTCTTATTTAGTTCATCTCCTTAAAGTTTACTCACTATCACATCGGATATTTAGACACATGCATGCAGTATTAAATATAGACTAAAAAATAATTAATTGCACAGATTGCGACTAATTTGCATGACGAATTTTTTAAGCCTAATTAGTCTATGATTTGACAATGTGGTGTTACAGTAAACATGTGCTAATGACGGATTAATTAAAGGGCGTATCCAGTGCAGAGAGCTCCTGCTCTATGCGGGGTCTGGGGAAGGGTGTTAGTGGCAAGCTGTCACACCCCAAAAATTCCATTTTGGGTTGTGAATAGTTTTCACTGAATAAAATTAATGCTTTTATCATTTTCTAAAGTTTCCAATATTTAATTAGGGTTTTTGCAATTTATAATGTGAAAAATATTGATTTTTAAATAACTTTTATAATATAATGTGAAGGGTGTTGCATTCATGCCAGTTGCATTTGGTGTATATGAGTGCAAATAGTTTTGAAATATGATAGAGCGATGTTTCTTTCTCTCTGGGAATTTTTTTCGATCTTTTTTGGAATTAAATTTCTTTTTCCTTGGGCTTAATATTTTTCCTTGATCTTTGCAACAATCTTTTCGTGAGCTCAAACAACTTTAGTTGAGTTCCTCATCCTTCGATCAATCTATCTCCAGGATTTTTCCAGAGATTTTTCGGAGCTTCTAGCTATTTTTTGTGGCTTAAATAGCAATTCTGGATTTTTTAGAATTATTTTAATTCGCGAAATTAAAATAATCCCAAAACCCTAATTTTTCCACCGACCCAAACCCTGCCTATAAATACATGCCGGTGTTCTGCTCGACGCCCTCATTCCAAAAGTATGATCAGTTTCGCGAGCCGCCAATCTGTTTGCCCTACATCTATCGCCGAAATTGTGACGGCGAAATTTTCCGGCGAAGGTTCGGCGAGCTTTTCCGGCCAACTCCGGCGTCCCCTGCGAATTCCGAGACCATCCAGAGGTAGATCTCTTCGTTCTCTACACCGTGGTATATCCTATTTCACGAATACATCACCGTTTGACACGTTCCCCATCCTTTCTTTTATTTCTCCGGCGAGCATCTCCATTGTTGGCCGCCGCTGCTACTGTATAGTTGCTGTTCGCTGGCAGCCAAGCCGCCCAGGCTCCCTCTGGCCCCTCAGCGCCCCTCTCTGCCCTGGTGACCGCGCGCCCTGCACCCAGCCCCTGCCCTTGTTCTCCCACGGCCAAGCCAGCCTTGCTTCCCCCTGCCCGCGTGAACAGTAACCCGCAAGTCTACTGTATCGATTTCGATCCAAGGAAGAAGAAGGACTATTTCGCGATTATTTATTTTCTGAAATCGCAGATAGGTCCCTGATTCATTTAACTTCTGTCCTTTTCATCTATTATTCATCCGTATGATATCCAAATTCAATTCTTTCAGTTTCATCTCTCCAATATGTATCTCTATCATTGTTTAATCCCGCCAATACTAATTATTTTATTTATTTCAGCGCTTTTCATGTGAAATACCTGAAATGCCCCTCCTTCCGATAAATCTTCTGGAGTCCGTATCTTTTCTGTCCGATCTCCGTTTTCAGCGGTTCTTGCGCTCACGCGATCGTAGAAACAAGACCTACGCGTAAGTAACCTTTTCATAAGTTGTTTTATCATGTTTGGTGTACTGCTTTTATTTATTTGTATATGTTTGCTTGTATGTCTATGCGCCCGAAGATTTGCCGCGACAGAAGAGAAGTCATCGGTGGATCCCGAAGACCCAGAGTTCGAGTTATTATGCGTTTCTAAACCTAAGGCAAGTGTCCTTGACCATACTTGCTCCTACATTTGTTTTGATTTGAGTTAGTTTAGTTAGACCATTAGTTGCATGCTGAGTCATAATTTGAATCCTATCTTAGGGTTTATTAGAACTTGATGTTATCATCCTTGTAACCTGGGTTGGTTGGGTAGCTGTCTTGCTTAGCTTGCAGTCTTGGGTTGGAAAGGTCATCATTAAATATTGATTAATGATTTATGCAACTTGGGTTGGTAATGTTTATAGCAACATGGTGAATAGGAATCCGGCATGATGGTTGGTTTTGGTGGAGGTGTGTGCCAGATTTTGGGTAAATGTTTTTCTGGTGGATTATTGGAATTGGTGGAATGGATTGTGCTCGTTCCTGCTTGGATTCTAAGGACCGGTTCATGGACAAGTAACTCGGCTTAACAGCGCAACCTCGAGGGCTATATGGCTCTGGCCCTAGCCAAGTAATTAGTTTCCTCCAAGTTATGCTACATCAGGTCGGTTTGTGTGGCACAAGAGGGGGCTTCTGCAGTGGTGTTGGTACCCACTGTTAGCGGTTAGAAACCTTAGTGAAGGTGTAAAACAGACTTGGAGAGACTTTATAAAGGCCTTGTAGTGTGACCTCACTGAGCACCTAGGTAGTGTGAAGCGTGATGGGGAAATATGACTCGTGGTGAAAGTGTGCAACCTCTGCAGAGTGTAAAACTAATATATTAGCCGTGCTCACGGTCAAGAGTGGCCTGGACTTCTTGATTAGATGGCTCTGGTTCAGTTGGGAGGCTTGGATGGTATCCAGGTGTGGTGCTCGGATGTGATTCGAGTGTTGGTTACAGTGGTTCTCTGAGGTGAAGGAAGATCTCACCTAGTTAAATAGGTGCTTAAGGTTTAAGGTAATAGGTGTGTTGCTTAAGGGCTTGTGTTAAACCCTGTTAGCCTTTCCTTGTGTTGGCCCGCATGTCATACTTTTCTACACTTGCGGAGTGCATTTCGATGTGCTCACCCTTCTCTTTGTCCCCTTTGCTACCCCACCCAGCGGTTCAGACTAGAAGATGGTGTTTCCTGAAGACGGTGTCGATGCTAGGCTGGTGTACCCCCGGTCAGCTGCCTGAAGGGATGGAGACCCTGCTCTGCTAGAACTTTGATGTAATTTTATGTTTAGACCCTCTGGTCATTTTTTATATATGTAATCGCTTTTGTAATAAACATTGCAATGTATCATTTTGTCGTCGCATGTATGAATAAACAGATCCTGGCATACATGTGACGTGCATTCGGTTTTGTTTTATGAAACCGGGTGTGACAAGGTTCGCCTGTGCAATGTAAGGAGACCGCGACTCGAACCCGGGACCTTCCAGTCACAGGCGATAAGACTCTACCGCTTGCACCAGGCCCGCCATTCTAATGACGGATTATTAGGTTTAATAAATTCGTCTCGTGGATTACCGAGGACTTCTGTAATTTATTTTATTATTACTATCCGAACATTCCCATATGACACCGCGATGTGACACCCGACATGACATCCTAAACTTTACTCCCTGGATTTAAACAGCACCTAAGTAAACCTCGAGTAGCTATTAGTTGGTGAACCCAAAATACACTGCTGCAAACAGCTTACTCCAGGCAGTAGGAATACCCCATTTACACAAGGAATCTCCGAGGAACATTTTTTCTGTGCTAAATTCCAGATGCCGTATCTATCTACCATACCACCTACTCTCTTCCAACCACTACGATGAAATGCAGACCATGCATGTTACATGTATGAAAGCCCATAACTCTTATTATGAGTAGTTATGGCACTTCACCACCTGATGATATGATATGCATCAGTGCATGCATGCATATCAAAATAGTTTCGACAGGATTACCTGAAGTCTGTTAGAACACAGAGTTCTGCTGGAAAGATGAATTTGGCCCGAGAGCAGTAATGAGTACTTGCTAGACGGATGTGCAAGTAAAAAAAATGAAAAATTGAATCCTATGTCCTGCTAGATGAGTGACCATCCACTGCATGGCAATAACTGGCGTATACTCCCTGTCCCAAAAAAAAAGTTACTCTCACTTCAAAAAAGTCAGCAACTTTTAACTTTGACCAAATATATTTAACAAAATATTAATATTTATGGTACATAATTAGTATCATTAGGTAGATCGTTGAATATACTTTTATAATAAACTTATTTAGAGATATAAATGTTGCACGTATTTTCTATGAACCTAATTAAAGTTGAGAAAGTTTGACCAGCATAATTCTCGTAGTGACTCTATTTTTGAGACAGAGGAAGGGAGTAGTATGCAGCAGCTAGCAGCATCCGATCCATTTACGGGGTGTTTGCCGTGTTGCGGTATATATATTGCCCCGTTTTGTGCTAGCAAGCATACGCGGCGTACGTGGCCCTTCATAACTTAAAAAAAACGTACTCAGTGCAGAGAGTTTTCGTTTTGTGTGGGGTCTAGAAAAGGGTGTTAGTGATAAGCCTTATTCTCGCCTATGTAATGTGAGGAGACCGCGACTCGAACCCGGGACCTTCCGGTCATAGGCGATAAGACTCTACCGCTTGCATCAGACCCGCCCTTCCCCTTCATAACTTTTCAATTCAAAAAAAAAAGATGTTGGGCCGGCCTGGACTGGACCATCATCCCTTGTGTACGTACGCTGTCTGCTGGTGAACTATTGATTGTTGCCATTTTGCCAATGCTATTGGATAATAACTTTTGCCATGTTCGTTTAGCTGATAAGCTATGGCTGAAAGTACTGTTAGCCGATTTGTTGTGAGAGAAAAATAATGTTCGTTGGCTGAAAAAGTACGGCTTATAAGCCAAGCGAACATGACGTTTGTATTGCATTGCATTTAATGAGAGCTAAGAATGTGCCAAATCCTATATCCAATCAACCAAGAGAGTGAAAATTAAAAGATTGCATATCACTAAGGATTGCAGTATTTGCTTACTTGGTTATCACTTAACTAATGAAGATGTTCTTGGAGATAGTACTAGTGCTTGGGAAGCCTGCTTTCAGGAACCAAAAAATAGAAGGTTTTCAATCAAGGGAAAAGGAAGAGAGGAAGGAAAAAAGTCACAAAAAAAGAAAAAAAAGAGAGCATATGCATCTTTCCAAGGGAACCAAGTGTCAAAATATCACACTAACCTCCACGGGGAAATTTTGGGCAAAAGATATTTTCATCTGGCCCACAACCGACAGTTCCCCAAGTAAGCAGTAAAGAAGGCACGCGAGCAGTAAATGAAACTATAGGGACCCAGTGAACACAAACAGAGAACAATTGAAGGCGGGGAAATGGATTAGTCGAAGCTACAGAGAAAATGGCCATGAAGCAGTGGGGGCCTGGCAGTAGCACCGAAACAAGCCCACGAGAACCCATACAGTAGTTTACTACACACGTGTTAGATTGATCATCACCAGTTGTCCCAACGGTTAATTGGGGCCTTGATCTGCGTCCTGATCGAGGGCACCCAACCGTTCTCCTGGCTGATGGGCCCTCGTCGCGCAGCACAATAAATAGGAGGTGGGGGTTGGGGCTCGAGATACGAGGTTCACCGCAGCCGCCAGCGCCCCACCATGTCCTAGCCCTAGTCCGATCTAGAAGGGCGCGCTGTAAGCGACGGGAAATGCCATGGCCTTCATCGCCGCCACTGGACCGCGCCTCCACGTCGCTACTACCTCAGCGGCGGCGCCATGGCCGCGACTGCCCTTTTGGTGAGGTATATCAGCTAGTCATACCATCTAAGTCAAGTCTTACCCACTCATCTATGCACCTAGACGTTCTATTATATCTATCAATGGTACCAGAGCCATGGTTGCTAGTGGGTAGATCTAGTTTGGGATAGAAAACAGAAAAGAAATCAAGAAAGAAGTGATCCGTTTAGGAGTACACTTTCCTTATTTCACTTCAAGAACTCAACGAGGTCTTTCATTAGCAGTACTTTTGCAAGTCACGCTTACATCTTTTCTTATCTTTTGGTTAGTATTGACCATGACGATGCAATTCTCTAATGATATCCATAGTATTGACCGTGGCACAATAGAAATGCATCGTCATGGTCAATACTAACCAAAAGATAAGAAAAGATGCAAGCCTGACTTGCAAAAGTGCTGCTAATGAAAGACTTCGTTGAGTTCTTGAAGTGAAATAAGGAAAGTGTACTCCTAAACGGATCAAGAAGTAACTTTGTTTACATGACATAATCATGTGAATGAAGTAAGTTATAAGTGTCTCCTCGTTCACAGTTTTCTGAATAGTTCTCGAAATTATGGCAGTATAGTTCATGCCATATTTCGAGGGGTAGAATATTAAGATCAATTAAGAAAAATACTCTTTATTAAGAGTGAGATAATGATCAATTAAGAAAGATACTCTTCATTAAGAGTGAGATAAAGATTAATTAAGATAAATGCGATCGTTGAAGGAGTACAACGGTCACAACAATGGTACCCCTAAGCAGAGAAATAGCTAAATTCCTGGACCTTTTAAAGTTCTGACAGGAAGATAGCGTAGTCAGCCTCAAAGATGTTAAGGTGATGCTTAAAGCGCCATATGAGGTTTTAACAGATTAAACCCAAAATAAGATATTTGAAGATACACTATCTTTAGAAAAGATGGGAAGATCTGGGGGAGCATGGTATGTAGAGGTATGTAGAGACCTAAGACTTGAAGAGAAGAGAAACTGCGTGCCCACTCTAGTGACTCAGGAGCAATAAGTTTCTCAATACCTGTTGATGTTGTATGACTAATACAACACCTGTTGTTAGCTCTTCGAAGAAGATGAATAATGAAAATAAGGATCTTGTAATACAGGACCCTGTAGAATCAATTGCTTCTAGGCAATGAAGAGCAACAACAGCCCCATATGAAAGTGCCAGTAGCTGAGTCCACAGAAGGTCTCAAAGAATTAGTAAATCAGTTTTTCTGATGACTACGAAGTCTATATTAGTAAAGAAATTCAAATGGAGGGTGATCCCACCTCATTTGAAGAAGCCATGAGAAGCGTTTACTCGTTTAAATGGCAAGAAACTATAGAAGTTGAAATGAATTCGATGAATACAAACGATGTTTGGGACTTAAAAGAAATTTCTAATGGAGCCAAAACAGTAGGCTGTGAAAGGGTCGACAAGACAAAATATGATTTCAAAGGAAATGTAGAAAGATATAAAGCATGACTTGTAGCAAAAGGCTTTACGCAAAGAGGATGAATAGATTACGATGAGAGTTTTCTCTCCAGTCTCATGCAAGGATTCTTTAGAATCAAAATGGTGTTGTTGGCACATTACGATTTAGAGTTACATCAGATGGATGTAAAGACGACATTCCTCAACGGAGATTTGTATGAAAATGTTTACATGGCACAACCCAAAGGTTTTATCGTGGAAGAAAAAGAACGTATGGGATACCGCCTGTAGAAATCCATTTATGGGTTAAAATAAGTCAGAAGACAGTAGTATTTGAAGTTGATGAAACAATGAGAAAGTTTAGGTTTTAAAGAAAATAAGAAGGACAATAGCGTTTATGCGAAGTTCAAGAATAGAAAATTCATTTTCCACATCCTGTGAATAGATGACATTCTACTCACTAGTAGTGATGTTAATCTGTCATTGGAGAAGAAGTTTTTGTCCTCAAGTTTCAATGTGAATGATCTTAGTGAAGCGTCATTGGTTCTAGAAATCGAAATTCACCGAGATAGAATAAAATGGGGTATTAGGACTTTCGCAAAGGCATACTTAGAAAAGATTCTAAAAAAATAAAGTATGCATGCGAGTAAACCTACGCCTGCTCCTATAGTCAAGGGTACTAGATTTAGGAACTTTAAGTGTTCCAGGAACCGATATGAGATCGATCAAATGAACATGATTCCATATGCTTTAGCTGTTGGAAGCTTGATGAGTGTACAAGTACAAGTAAGAACTTACCCTGACGTAGTTTACATATCCAGGATATTTTGGCAGAAGTCCAGTCCAGATATAGATCACTGAAATGGAGTTGTGAATGTCTTGCAATTTTGCAAAGTATCATAGGCCTCATGCTGAGTAAGAAAGAACAAGTACTCTCAAATAGTTGAGGGTACAAATGTTAAGTCTTGGCGAGATATGTAGTGAAATCCGCAGTAGTTGCTAACACTCGCAGTTGGAGTATTATTGTAGAAAAGCTCTAAAGAAACAGTTATAGTGTCATCAGTGATGCATACCATAGTATAGCTTGACATGAGGCTTAAGGAACAGGCAAAAGTGGTTAAGGGAATATGTACCCAGATTTAATAGTCAACAGCAATAACCATTTGAAGTAGATAACTCCTAAGACAACAAGTCAAGTGTGTTGCCAAACACATTGACATTAAGTTATATGTTGTAAAGGAAAAAAATCCAGAATTATTTTGAAAGCATTGAGCATATAAGTACCAAGCAAGTACTTGCGGATCCGCTTACCAAAGGCTAATCACCCAGTGCGTTCAGAGAACACACAGTCGACATGGGTTTACGGGAAAGCCTATGATTTCTGGATACTAAGGGCCTAGTTGAGAATCTGTTTCAAAACAGAGATATGCATTGTAGTTGTTTAATCTAATGGCAACTGACCGTGACGATGAGGCACGCTCTATGTACAGATCTACGATGGAATGGGAAAAAGATAAAGTAAGTTAAGTTTAAGTCATAAGGTGAGATCAAGGGGGAGAATGTTAGATTGATCTCCACCAGTTGGTCCAACGACCAATTGGGCCCTTGATCCGCGCCCTAATCAGAGGCGTCCAACCATTCTCCTGGATGATAGGCCCCTGTCGCGCAGCACAATAAATAGGAGGTGGGGGTTGGGGCTCGAAATACGAGGTTCACCGTAGCCGTCAGCGCCCCACCATGTCCTCTAGTCCGATCTAGAATGGCGCACTTTAAGCGACGGGAAGCACCATTGTCTTCGCCGCCACCACTGGACCGTGTCTCCACGTCGCTGTTACCTCGGCGGCGACGCCATGGCCACGACTGCCCTTTTGATGAGATATATCAGTAAGTCATCCCATCTAAGTTAAGTCTTACCCACTTATCTATGCACCTAGAGGTTCTATTATATCTATCAACACGGACAGAAACACAAGCTGACTGTCAACTCGTCGCCTGTTCACCACTAACCACCCCCATCAATCAGAGCTCAGATGCTCGACACGCGTACTGACGATGACCAGAGGATGCAGCTGAGAAATGCACGCAGGTGTACTGACGATGAACACAGGATGCAACACGCAAATGAAGAGTATATAGCACCAGGCACCCCAGTTCAGCAATGTTAGGACTAAAAGTCTAAAACTTTCGAACTGATCGAACAGTGCAGGACGTCAAGCCATTTATGAAGGTTGGTACATGAATAAAAACCCACACACAAGGGCTCAATAACAGTGGCGCTAACGACAGACTCAACAGATTTGGACGGCATTCATGATCCCTCTTGGGACGAACAATCGTAATATTGTCCACGTGATCTGATAATATCAACCTTATCAATCAAGCAGTAAACCCCAGGACCAGGAAGGCCCATATACATAATAGTATCATCCTGTTTATCAGGAATGACAAAAAGGTAGTAAGAGATACCCAATGTTTGTGGTCACTCTGGGCTTGGAAGGCTGCAACTTATATATTCACAGTAATAATGTTACAAGTAACCAACCGAGGTCACTATTTTACACAAGGTGTACAAACATGTCCACGCCTGCAAGATGCAAGGAACTGCTCTACAAAAAAAAATACAATTCGCGAGTGCGATATTGAACCGATCAAACCGAGCTTCAATGCGCTTGTGCATGATAGCGACCCGTGACGGCCAAGATCCGAAACAACTGCCGACTGGCAGCTTCGTTGGAGTTCATGGGATTTGGCAGAATTTAAGGATCCCACTACGTGATGGGTTGTCCATCCTGAGGGGGTAGACGACCAATATCTTGCTGCTTGTTAATGGAGTGTGGAGACCACAGAGCGACTGTTCACCGTTAATCATTCACGCGATGCTTCTAGCTAGTTGCTCAAATCTCTGGGTAATGACTTGCTGGTTTCTGCCCGTGTATATGCCAAGCAAGGACTGCAGGGCAGAGGAGAGCATAACTTTCTGAGTCACGTTTGGGCTGAAACCATCCTCACCATTTATGGCCTCCGTTGGCAAGGGCTGGTGCTCATTATTATTGAATGATGTGCATAATGATTTCAGCCAGTCTTCTAGAAACGACGCTTTCTGCTCAGGTCAGGTGGCGGATGAGTTAGCTTGGGTAATAGGCCAATAGATCCATCAGACTACTAGAGAACAGTTGCAGCAGTCAATATTACATATTTAGACCATAGAAGAATTTGCAGTACACAGCAAATCTACATGGAGCAGGAAGCACCTTACATTACTTTTTTATTCCTGCATGGATTATGGAGTGTTCCGTTTATGCATATGTTACAAAAGCTACAGTACACTGATATACCTGTACATCTAAGTGATTCGGACACATTAGGCGCACCTTACAATCCACTAGTCATCAGACCAAGACAAAATATAGAATAGTACTTATTCTGTTTGTTGTTTAGCAAGTATTGCAATGGTATTATCATCATATGCTTTCATTTCCAGGACATATAATATTATTTATTTCTGTTTGTTGTTTAGCAAGTATTGCAATGGCATTATCATCATGTGCTTTCATTTCCAGGACTTGATAATAGTAAACAGACTCAAGTACTCAACTTATGTGCTCTATGCTTGACGAGCCCATAAACTTATCTGCAATATCATTTTTACCTGAGTGACAATTGCCACTAAGAATATTGTTCCATATGAGACTTATAAATAAAATAAAACACACACTAATATACATGGTATAAAGGAGAAATCCTTACCTTTGTAAGAAAATCTTTCAGGCTTGGATCATCATTTGGTGACACAAAACTAAGCAAATGAAGAGCAGTAAATGCAAGCTGTAAAAAAGAATAGAGCAAGAGCTTCAACAATGCTGCCGAATAAGTAAGTCACTATATGAGCATCAATGACACTAACCTGCTTCTCAAGGTTGTCTTTCTGTTTGAAATTTGAAGGTAATGATGAATTGTTTGAATTCAATGACTCGAGAGCATGCACAAGGCCTCGAACAACATCTGGAAATGAGCTACCGTAATCTGTAAAGAAGAGAGAGGATAAGCTCCAGCAGCTTGATGGATGTAGTGGTGGGATGTGCACAGTCAGGAATCAGGAAACTGCTATTACTAATGTCCAATAAAGACGATTTGAGTTTTGGAATGTTAATGATCGAGGCACAAGTTTTACAGTACATATACGTGGGTAGATGCAGAATCTCAAAATTGTGGGAACAACGCTTCAAGTCCAGGAATGTCATGGTATTTCCAAAATGTGGAAAGCCAATACATTATAAGGTGGAAAATAGAAGTCAGGGGACTAACCAAGCCTTGACACTGGCACTGCTAGAGCAACAGCTGCATGCATCTTTATCTTATAGTTGTTGGAGTCACGGATTAGAAGTAGAAGTATGCTATAAACACTAGATGCCCTGTTAAACAGAATAATTGAAGATCAGAATCATCAAATATTAATAAGTTCAAGCATATACCAAGATATTACCATGATTGACAGGTTTTGCAAATAAGACAAACATGAACAGATAAGAAACTATGTGAAATCTAAATGCCTATGAAGTGATAGTCATAAGTGTGAATCACAGGTAGTCAATCAAAAGATTCTGCTGCGTGGTATCAGTTACACCCAGTGTTTTCTGCTGTGACTTGCGCTCGTGCCATAGGCAACTAGGGACCCATTAGTGCTATAGGCCATAATATGGAAAATGAGAATTTTTAGAGAAAGCGACCCTGAGGCATGGCTTGCTCCTGCATGGCAAATTTGGGTGCAAACCAAAAAAAACCTAGTCGTCTGAAGCAATTGGATGAACAAGGTTTTACTCTGTGCACAAATACGTACCAAGGCATGTCTTGAAGTCTCAAGGTATCATTCATGAACAAGTTGCTAAGGGCATGGCAAACATTCCATTGGACCTATACAAAAGACATGTCAAAGTGCAGCCAGTTATTCACCTCAAGAATCTTAACATTCCACAATGAATTCTACCATCCCATAAATTAGATAAAGATATATACTTTTTTTGCTAAATGTATAACAACCTATATTTTTCACTTCTTTATGGCAAAATAATACATGTGACAAAGGGGAGAAATCCTTCACTTCCCATTTAATGAGGTATTCCTCCTAAGGATGATAACAAGGAGGCAAAGTTGCATATTTTTTTCTCTAGACTTAAAACACAAGAAAATGACTCAGAAATTAGGCTAGTGCTTAAACTGTTAAGTAAAACTATTTCTTGTAGTACCTTTACATTCCCAGTTGTCACACAAGACACCAAAGCCTGCACCATTCTTTCGAGCCACACCGGATCTCCATAAAAAACTGAATCACTGTTACTAAAATCTTAAAATTGTGAGTTGGAGTAACCAGCAATAAGAATAGTGATTGATCCATACAGAATGTTCTGCTACCTTGGGTCATTTATTGTGGCAGCCTGGTAATTGAATCTGATAAATCTTGAAAGATAACCAAGAGCTCTAACAGCGTTTGATTTTACCTAAATGAAAATCAAAACAACTCTTTTCACCACGCATACAAGCAGCTTTGATTAGTTTACTTGTTTCACAGCTTTGATTAGTTTACTTGTTTCACAATGAACATCGATCTCCAATTATCTCTGTATTCCTTGTGGCTAAAACTGACAATCTGGTATGGATGCTGCCGAACAAACATAAACAAAATACATAAATTGGCTAAAGCAATCTTACTTTTTCACTATCTTTGGCCAGACGCAAAGCAACTTCAACCAAAAGAGATATGCTTGATTTGTTCAGTACACCTACACTTGACAAAAGATAATAAATGCATAAGCATGCTTTATTGGCATATACACTGGCACTGTAACCATCAAAATGAAATATGTACCTGCATAGGGATCTGTATGCACTTCCAATGCTCTAAAACGAATACAAGAACAGAGATTTGCCAAAGCCCATGCAGCAGTGACACGAACATAAATATTAACATTTACAGGTAAGCATAACTGAGAGAGAGGGAAAGGGAGGGAAGAAAGGCAGGGAGATCATACTGGAGTTGATGAATTATGTGTATTGAACTCAATGGCATCTATGAACTTTCCTGGTAGGCTAGAGCTGCATGAGAAAACAGTGCATCACGCACTATTAAGTAGCTTCACAAAAATGCTTTGAGTTTAGCATTTTTTTAGGAGAGGCTGCAATGCAATCACATTTGTGAAAATTACCTTGACAATATCTGAGGAAAACATGCAACAATGCCAATAGCTCGACACGCAGCTGATCTTACACTAGGAACCATGTCATTTAATGCCGCATGAACCTAGACAAGAACATTTCAATACAAATATACAATGTTTCTGAACAGGGTAAGAAAACACAATCAGATACAGAAATAGACTAATGAGATTCCTGACTTACAGATGAGGAGGTCACATAGTCTCTTTTATTTTCTGGCAGGGAGAAGAATACATCAGAAGTCATGCCAGCAAAGCATGTGAGGGATGCTGTCCTGACCTAGAAATAAACAGATACTTTATCAGTCCAGGGAAAACACAAACAAATAGGTCCTAGTGCACATCTAGCTTTCTAAGAAGTCAATCAATCCTAAGCTTGATTAAGTTTATAAAAAAAATAGTATCAACATTTATGTTTACAAATAGGTTTATATGAAAATATATTTCATGATTAATCTAATGATACTTATTTTGTATCAATAATGTTAGTCTTTTTTGTATAGATATGGTCAAACTTGAAATTGGTCGATTGCTTGGAAAACAAGATGTGCACTCTTTTTGAGAAGTAGGGAGTATAAACAATAGCATATGCACGATGTCCATTCAACACTTTGATGATTATAAATTAGCTGGCTTCTGTAGGTTAAGTGGCAGCCATTTGTTGCCATTCTGCTTCATTAAGTTAGGAACATAGCATCAATAACTTAGACTATTGATAGACAATGAAATCTCATGGATGTTTTACTGCAAATAACAAAAGAAAATGCAGAATACAGGTTCTAGAGTGGTAAAATACCATAGCAGAGCCATGGGATAATCCCTGAGGGAGATGAGTCTCTATCACCTCGATCCAACGGCTAGTTCCAAGTGTTATGTCCAAAGAGCAATTCTGTGATGATCCAGCAGCTTCCATTTCAAAGTGAGGTGCAGACTTAATAGTTTTATTTATGGTACAATCAGAAATTTGCTGAATATCCAGCAATCTGCATTCTTTGATGTCATCTGCTCCTTTGAATCCAGATGAAACACGCAGACATTCATCCATTACCTGAAAGGGAGGGTGGAAATCTTAACCATATATAAATGTATAAATGATAAAAAGGTTATTTACAGTACATCCATCACTAAAAGGAAATGGTCTACTCACACTACTGACTCAATATCTATGTCAATAATAGCATACCAATACATAAAAAATGGAAAAGGATAAAGCACCAGTACATGCTGCATAAAGCAATCAAGTTCATAAGAACATGAGCATGAAAATTATACAAGCATAGACACAATGCAAACAATGGAAGTCTAATGTTGGACGAAAAAGCTTGTGTATACATACAACTTTGCGTGTTATATCATATGTAGATTAATACAACTTAAAGGTTGATAGTAGCGCAACATCCATAGTTTATCGTGCTTTCCTAAAGGAGTTAGGGTTGAAGTTCAGAAATGCACAGCGGACACAAAATGTGATATAGCACAAAAGTACAGATTGTTAAGCAATATCACAGAAAACATTACCTTTATTCCAGCCACAAGACATCTTTCCTTGATTGATGATTCTTCTTTGGGTCCAGGAGGCCCAAAGTTAGCATCATACTTTTGGTCTTCAAAGCTTTGTATTTGCAACAAATTAAGAACGTTGTCTCGAAGTTTTTCCCAAATCATGTTTGCACAGCTTGGGTAGTTGTGAACCGCTGATCTCAGCACCTGAGCACACATAAAAGGTGGATGAATTATGGACAAGAATGTCGACTTGTATGCAAAGACAACTAATATACATATGGAAAAATGCATTTTTGTAATTTGCGATAAGCCCTACAAGGATGCTGGTGCACAGCAATTTATTCCTATGGATAAAGCCCACATGCATAGGAAATTTATGTTATGGTATCTCGATTGGTGGTCCATATGTTCTTATTCATCATGCCTGGACTTGTATCTTCAGTTGATGCAACAGGTGGTTGTCGAATGAAATATCATCATTTAAATTGTACAAGCATGGAAAGGACAGAATGTTACTTTTATTTAAAAAAAGGATGAAGCTCAACTTTCCTGAAAGCCCATTAAAATCAAAAATACAAACAAGATAACCAGCATACAACTTAGAAGGATGATACAATAGTTTTCAACAGCGCCAGTGGTTATAATAATAAGACCATAATATAGGAAAAGCTTATAACAAGGGGGCCCGGAGTAGAGGGGAGGGAGCGAGCGACACTTAGCAATGGAAATACATGATATGTCAACAGTCAAGTCTGTCAGACAGTTACTGGACAAACAAATGCAAAAGCAATCTGTAAGATTCACTGGATCAGAATGACAACTTGCCTGGAAAGCTCCATGTCTAACACTGTAATACATTTCCTCCTCTATACAATGAAGAAGAATAGCTATAACATTTAATTCTTCCTGATCATGTGATGGTCCTGAAAAGCCCATATTGATACAAAATGTGATAGCTTAGTACTTTTCAAACCCTTTTGAATAAGAACAGCTTTGCTTGCCTTTTAAGAAGACAATACAGTATATTTGTGCAGTATAAATGATGAAAAATGAGAAAACCAAGGAAGAATATTATTTAAATTCAGGATTATAAGGCCTAACCAACACAGCAATCCTCAGTGAGAACCACAAAGACATCCAAAGTTGGTGGCACTTTTGAAAATGCTGTCTCCAAGCAACTTAGAACATTAACCTGTTGTGCACTCATGTAAGGAACAGAGCACCCAAGACCACTGGTTCTTCAATAAAGGAATTAACCAAAAAAAAAAAAACTAACCAGCAAGGCATAATGTTCAGTCTTGTTTGAGTGCTTGTCCAGTATTCTACTGCACAATACTTTAATGACTGTTGGCAACAACTCCTTTGGCATCCGAGTGTACCTGTTCGTCTAACATATTATTAATTATACAAAATCGAGTAGAGAAAATAGAAAACAGGCGTGTCAAGATCATACGGTGTAGCAGATATCAAAAGAATGAGAACTCTGAACAATGCCACAAGCAAAGTAGCTTGAGTTTCACGCTGTATCAAGTATAGTGCTCCTGCAAATCAGAGGGAGCCAAAAATGTAAAATGCAAAACTTCAACAGATCTCTTACAAAGTGGAGGGATCTAGTTAATTGATCACAGATGGATAGGAGAAATGGCTGAACAAAAATATTCAAGTTCCACCAAAATAAAGGGACAAAATGCTGGGATTTTAGTGCTCAGCCGCAGAAATGAGGCTATGGATAACTTAAGTACTTAAATAAGTTAATAGTGGTAGTGATAGTGATATGAAAGATCTGTTCTAGAGTGCTTTTTGGCGTGAGAGCTCATATTTTTTTTAAAGTGGATAACATAAGTATCTGGAACTTGTGGGCCCAAAAAGACATCTAATCTGGTGTGGCCCATTGTTCCTAGTCATAACAAAAGTTTCAGCTCAGATGAGTACACCGTCACTGCTCACAAATTGGATCAGGCAAGTTCAGACCAGAAGCAAATTACTGGAGATGTTCAGAAGACTTCAACCAGAGTTTACTGTGTACTGAGGTTGGGCATCAACAAGCTTAATGTAGCAACCCGTATTTGCTTTATGCTATTAAGCTCATGCAGTCATGAGACTTGTGACCCTGACACCCGGTTACTGTGTTTTTCTTTGAGACATACCTCTTCTAACTGTTTTAGCTTGTGTAACAGATGCCGGACAGGTTTGGGAGCCAAGAGGAACATAAGAATTAGAATGGTACGTAAACAGATGCCGAACCAGGAAATTGAGACCAGGCACCACTGAGTTTCTCCTGATTATTCTTTCCTTGATTCCAAAGAGATGACCAGTTGGCATATAGATATAATAGATGCAAGGTAATCTTTGGCCTAACGACTTTGGGGTCATGAGTTCATGACCCAGCATCCCAGCAAACTAACAGCCCTATCTATCTGACCTGGCGTGTAGAAGCTATGACCTGACAACTAATAGGGGTTGTTTACTTGTTTT
Source organism: Miscanthus floridulus (assembly GCF_019320115.1). Classification (NCBI taxonomy): domain Eukaryota; kingdom Viridiplantae; phylum Streptophyta; class Magnoliopsida; order Poales; family Poaceae; genus Miscanthus; species Miscanthus floridulus. The sequence goes on from NC_089592.1 coordinate 14,830,972, forward strand.
CCATAAAAAAGTAATAGAGGTCGCACAAAATCCTGCTGCTACAGTGGTGCTCCTTGGGCACATACAACCAGCCCAGTCAGCATGTCATGACAGCTTGAGCTGAGCATAGTTGGTATTAGGTAATGGTGCAATCAATTACTTTAGGATATGATTTTCTATTTGGAGCAACAGTTGTCAACCACAATCTCCGGTGGTAAAAAAAAGTCCAAGATATTATAGTATTGGATTCTGAAAATATCAGTAACTCCCCTACCTGTATGCAGTTGCATCAATATTTGACCAAGTGAGGAAGATAATGTGGTGAAAGATCCACGCTTGGACGACTCCTTGTACTCTGCAACTTGTATCAAAACTAATGCTTGCCCTTCCAGCATGGTAGCAATGGTTGATGCTGCCTCAACACGTACCTGTGCATATTTAATTCAGGCCATATAGATAATGTACATGAGAGTTTCTAAACTGAAAATTAACAATTTGATGTGACTATAAATTGCATGTTCCATCAAATTCGAAAGACGGTGAAAGATATTTAAATTGAGAAAGTATCATATAGAGAAATTCCATAGTGCCTGCCCACTCGGTCAAACATAGGAATCACATTCAGACTAAGTTTGCTGTACAAAATTACATCTATTTCGACGGAGGAGATCAAGGAAAGGTGAATGCAAAGTAAAGTTTGGATTAAGTGCATCATTTATCAATTTGGTTACTGCATTAGAATTTCCTTTTTCCATAAAGCACATAAGTCATAATGGCATTACGGCAAATAAATGCCTTCATTCGCACAGTTCAAGGAAAGCACAGCTTTGTCAAATGCAGAATAACTAGAAAAAAAGATTGTATAATGATGATTATGGGCAAATTTGAGAAACTTCAAATCAGGATATAAATATGTAATTGAAGACTTGTACCTTTGTTATAGGATCAAAAAGCAAGCATGTCATCAGAGTTGCTTGATATTTCCTGTACAAGCAACAAAAAGTAACATCAGATGATGTTAAGGTGTGAGAAAAGCTGTAGTGTTGTATGAGGAAAAGTTTACCTTTGCTGGAGAACATCATTCTCAGGCAAAAGTATTGGCCATTGTGAAGTAAGTAACTTTGGATCAGCACGGCAGATATCCTAAAAGAGGTGAGAACAGGATAGTGAGATGGTTACTTCAACAATATGAGCATGTTGAAATATTTGATGTTGCATTCGATATTTGATATCTCATATGGCATAACTTCAGGAAGAAAATGACATCAATTAGTGGAACTATGCAGATGCCATCGTAAGATGAGCTATCAAATGATCATTTTTTGAGCTCCACAATTTAATTTAATTTGTAAAATAAAAATCAAATCATAAGTTTTTTGAATTGCCATAGGGGAGTTAAGTTGCCCAGGTTATCTAATAGGTCAGACAATTTGCCTTCTGAAATCAGTAGATACCTATTAAAGGGTACCACCATCCCTTCATATATTCAATAAAAGAAACAACCATCCTAAAAGTTAACTATGAAGGACATATCCCATGATATTTAACTCCACTATACAGCTCAACCTAAGCTGTACAAATGCATAAGGAAAATTTGACTAATGGATGTATCAGAACTAAGAAGGGAAGCACGATTCAAAGCATATGTGTAGCTACATACCTGTACACAAAGGATGGCAGCTAATCTAGCCTTTGAACTCCGGAAGCGGTCTCCACTTTTTGCATAACCATCACTATCACTCAGGTCTGAGTCTGATGAGCTTATATCATACCGAGAATATTCACTATCTGAATTTCGACCTTCCAGTGAATCATTCTCTCCTCCATCCTTGTTCCTCAAATGAGGTGGTCTATATCGTCCATGTGAAGCTCTGGGTTTTGAATCTGTTCTAGTTTCTTTTGGAGCTAGTGTAGGAGGTGAAGATGACCTCAGCCCATATATGAAAAATATTTGCAGATTTGCCACAAACCCTGCAACCTTGAAGTTTTATGGACATTGTTACAATCAGAAAATACATGTAGAAATTTTATTTAAATGAGAGGACTAAAGTTTTATTTTATACTTACATGCCCTAAAAGTGGTCCTTTGGGATCCGCAAGAACCAAATGTAGACAACGAAGAAAGGAAGTATAAAATCTGTTAAATTGGTGAGGTTAGATTTGAATTTACCATTCATTCAATTCACTCTGATCTGTAATCCATGAAATAATAAAAGTACTAACCTTGACATGACGCTACTCTCTATAACAAGATTCCTTGCTGTGACAAAATCCATAACTTTCCTCAAGACCTAGAAAGTACAAAACTGGAGTTTGGGTTAAAACAGAAGGCCAGCGCACACATTGATAATAAAAAAACTCAATTCAAGCCACAGAACAGATGTGCAATGTGGATCAGGCAGTGCTTGATGTGTTAGCATGTAACAGTGCCAAACATCAGCAGAAGTCTAGGTGATCAGTCACAGATGAAGCTCTAAACCATTGATGACGGTTGTGTAATAAATTCTACATTCTTGCAAATTTCTTTTGCTGTGGTACTTGTTCGGTCACTCAATGCCCCCATGTCATAGCACCAAGCAGAACAACAAAAAGATAAGATCAAAAATCACTAACCTCAATGACAGACTGCCACAGATTTTCTGTCATATTTGATGCAACCTTAATCAGTATATCTTCCACCATGGAAAATGCAGATATCTTCATATCCCAAATATTGGAATTTTTACTATTCACAGATCCAGAATTGCGGGAAGAAATGCCAGTGGCATTTGCTGGTTTATCAGAGATGTTCAGTTCGGCTTGCAAGTATGATACAATCGAGACGAGCACTGTTAGTGAATGTGAACTTTCAGTTAATGAAACGCTTCTTCCATAATCCCTGCTCCAGAACCTGGCCATCAAGAACAGAAAGCATTTAGGAGCAATATAAAGATCATACTCCCTGATGACATTTGAATTAATTATGAATGCAGTAACTTTAGTATCACATACATACAGTAGAACTAAAGGCATTTTCCTTTTCTCCAACGTGTAGGATAAGTGCACATCACTAAAGGCAGATTTTTCAAGAACCATTGAAAGGATTGGAAAATAATAATAATATTAATAATAATAATAAAATTGTCAAAGGCTGTATGGCCCCACCCTTGCTTCTCACTTTTGGCAATTACACCAGCATTTCAGGATTGATGCAGATTATCACTTTCAGTATTAAATTTGGCATTTTGCCTCTCTGAACTTTTAATGTAGCCTGACTCATTCGCCACTATGCCCTAAAATTGGCATTTGTTTCCTCTTGATTGAACAATATGGGTGCTAAATTGCTGAAACTTGAGGTGCATGAGGTAATTTGCATCAAATTAAAAGTATGGATGGAACTGCCAAAATCTATTCATGGGGGTCTGGAGTATCAGGCAAGTACAGGTGGTGCAGCACAATTTCTTTAAGTAGCCATAGAGGTTTGCTTATCTGGAATAAAGGGAAGAACTTCAGCCAAAAAAAGAAGGGCTATGATAGCAAATTCATCATTTAAAAGTCCTTTAGGTAAGGGTATGTTATATTGGTATAGTTATAAATGTAGAAGTCGTTGTGCTGACTGTTGATAGAAGCAAGAAAGAATCAGAAATTTTTATGTCACTGAAGGTTCAGTCTGTACATGAATAACTAGCAAGAAAACAGGCCATTTCTTCTTAATTCAAAGAGCACAAGTGCAGGAACAGCTTCTCCAGTAGTATTTTATAATAAACAAAACCTAACCTGAGGATATGTAAACATTCAGATGTTGTATTCAATGCAGCTGTCCTACTAGAGAGGCCCTTCATGCATGCGCCCTCAATCGAGCATTTGACAAGTATGTCAAGAAACTTCAACATTGCAAGCCAACCAGAAGAGTCAATCTCCATATTTGTTTTGCACATGACATCATAAATCTGCAAAAGTACATTTTTTCATGAAAATTAATGCACAGATTTTTTTTCAGTTTATCCAAAACGTATAGATCTCACACTGATAGAATATTTGAATCTTATCAGTAGCCTAACCCAATATGATTGGACTAAAAAAATACATGGTGAAACTGAATCGAACCACATTATCCTTATTGATCATCACAGAACACAGCCGATCTACAGTTATATAGACACTATAATAGTCGGTACATATGCATTCCACCATGTCCTGCCATTGACACCTATAATAGGTCGACCGTTGCCACCTATAATAGGTCGACCGAGCGGAAGCGCAGAACCATTACCAGGTGGCAGACACCGCGCAGCGCGTCGTCGGCGCCGGGCCAAGACGCCACCGCCGCGGCCGTGTCAGCGAGGAACGCCACATCCGAGCCCACCTGCACAGAGAGGCGAAACGCCACAGCGAGTGAGATCGAGCCGAGCCAAAGCGGGGCGGAGACAGAGGGGATCAGGAGCCGCACCTCGTGAGGGGAGAGCGCGGCGGCGGACGCGGCGAGCGAGGGCGTGGCCGGGGAGAGGAGGACGCGGCGGAGGAGCTCGAGGAGGGCCGTGGGCGAGGGCGAGGCGAGGGACTCGTCGCGGAGGGTGAGCAGCGCGGTGCGCCACGGACGCGCGCCGCCTCCGGAGGTCGAGGCGGAGGCCATCATCGGCCGCCGCCGCCGCCGGTGAAGTCGCGGGCTTTGCTTTGGCCTTGGGTTTGGGTTTGGTGGCCGAAACGCACGTAGAGGAGGGAGCCTGGGAGCGGGATTCTTCGCGTCCGAACGGCCGGACGGAAGACGTCCGCCGAACAGCTCTCCCGCCCACTTTTCCCACCGAAAGCCCCGTTCTATATTCAATCCAAAGTGGTACCGTACGTCTGTACACATCGGAGCCCGACGCGTTCAGGTGTCAGGGTCCCACGCAGCAGCCAGTCCCGTGTCCATTTTTTTTCTTCGCACTGTGCATCAGCGATGCCCTCGCACTATGAGAAACCTGGAGACCTGGAGTATTACCTCTCGAATAAAAAAGAAATATGGAGTATTTACGTGAGATCTGCCTCTTTTTTCTTTTCTTTTCTTTCTTTTTCCTTATTTATTTTTTCTGCATCAAATTATTTTCATTTTCTTTTTGTTTTATGTGATTTTTTATCATTCTTTTCATTTTCTATAATTTTATCATTCTTTTTTTATTATTTTTCCTTTTCATTTTCGTGCTTTCAGTTTATTTAATTATTTTTTGTTTTATGTGAATTATTACTATTCTTTTCATATTTGAATTCTTTATCTTTCTTTTATTCCTTTTTTCTTTTCCAGTAATTAATTAATTTGTTTGTTATTTTATTTTTGTTTTATGTTTCATTCTTTTTTGTTTTTCTTTTCTTTTTTTCTCTTTTGCCTTGATGTTTTCTATAGGTTTTTTTACCTTTTTATTTTACTCTAATTAATTAATTTCTTTTAATGTTTACTTTTTAATTTTTCTGTATTTAATGAGATGTTGTGATGTTCACATAGTATAAAATAATGTTTTATGATGTATTTTGTGATGCTCTATATAATGTTCTTAGATGTATTTTGTGATGTTCACGTGGAGGGAGTATATGATTTCTATGATATTTTTGTGATGTTGATGTGGCATACATGTGATGTTCTAGGATGTATTTTTGTGATGTTCATGCAATATACATGTGATGTTCTATAATTAATTTTGGTGATGTTCACGTGGTATACAGTGATGTTCCATAATATTTTTTATGATGTTCACGTGGTATACACGTGATGTTCCACAATGTTTTTTTATGTTCACGTGGTATACATGTGATGTTCTACGATGTATTTACTGATGTTCATATAATATACATGTGATGTTCTATGATGTTTTTTATGTTTATATGGTATACATGTGATGTTTTATGATGTATTTTATGATACCCGTATAGTATATTCGCGTAGCATACAATGATGTTTATGATGCGTTTTGTCATGTTCACGTGATATACATACGATGTTCTATGATGTATTTTGTAATGTTCACACGGTATACTTGTGATGTTTTATGATGTATTTTTTGTGATGTTCACGCGGTGTAATGCTCTATGATGTATCTTACAATATTCATATTGTATGAATATGATGTTCTACGATTATTTTTGAGTATCTATATAGTACTCGTGAGGTGTTCTAACATCAACTATCGCGCTGAAGCCCTCAATGGTGATGGAGTGGAAGGTGGTTGCATGGCGCATATTTCTACCAATGCAGTGCTTTTTTTATTCTTTTATTTTAATTTTATTTTATTTTGTATTGCATTTTTCTTTTCTGTGTTTATTATTTTAAAATTTATTTTTTTCATTTGTCATTTTATTTATATTTTTTTCCTTCTCGCTTCTATTTTCTTTTTTTCTTTTTTTTGAATTTGTCTGTGTTACATCACGTATCAAAATATTTACCTTTGCTTAACTGTCTAGATGATTTGACGTACTTTTTACATTTGTCTAGGTTACATCACATACAAGAGTATTTGACTTTGCTAAACTACATAAATAATTTTGTACATTTGTGATGTGTCTTCTACATTTATCTATATCACATCACATACCACATCATTTGCCTTAATTATAAAAATATTTAGTATATTTGTCACTTGTATTATGTATTTGTTATGTTATATTATTCTTTTATATTTATCTATTTCTGTATTTTCATAAATCTGTCATTTATTTTTTCTATATTTAGTTCTGTTATAGATATTATAATACAAATTGCATGAATCTATAATTTTTTCTCCTAGATCTAGAATGTGTTCCTTTAAACTGAGAACACTTTTCTCGTGAAGACAGAACATTGTTTTCTTAAACTAGAACATTGCATCCGCTCAATAAAAATTATTCCATATTATATAAAAATATTCATTAATAAAATTTTATCTAAACATATCTAAGTGATATCTTGTTTTGAAGATTTTATTATAAGAAATATAATGGTGCAATCGGAATTTAATTTAGAATCTCAGTTTGGCTAATATGATATTTTTAACTTTTAAAAAAGTTTCATGAACGATGATGTCAGCCGATTTGGATTTTTGCATGGCTCCATGCACGAGTAATACACGATGGTTTCTAATCAGTTATGAAGTTGTCCAGTATTCAGCCCACCCGTGCGCGTGTTGGCTGAGTGGCTAAATTTTGTTTGGCCGTGGCTCGTCGTAAACAATCATAAATTTTCAGTCGGAATAATATTTTTTTCTCACACAAACTAATCAGTATTATTTCTTCACGAACCAACGACCAGTCAACCGAACACGCTGTTAATCATTGGCGTGGGACCTTCAAGCGCTGGCGGGAACGCATGGGCGGGGAGGCAGGCGTGGGACCTACGAGCGCGGGCGGGAACGCGTGGGCAGGAAAATCTGTCGGGCGTCAGGCTATGGTCCGCCCGCCCGGACCTTAGCAGGCCCCGCCTGGGAGAGCGACCGTTTGAGCTCCTACTGGTCGGAAGCAGCGCTCCGACATCCACCCTGCAATCCTTTTTCTTTTTGGCCCATGCGGCCCGCGGCCCATGATGTAACTTCCAAAAACACGATCTCTCGCTGCCGTGAAGGGTTTGGCATGGATTGTATGACAGAATCAATATTTTACAAATCTTGCCGCAGCCTACTCCTTATATGATCATGTCAGCATCTGCTTGAGTTGCCGATCTCCAAAGCGATCTCAACCAGAAATTCTGCATATGCAATGGTAGCATCAGATCTTGTATCACAGGGAATGTTTCCCATACGCACACAGGGTAGATGCAATTCACCATCTGAGCTAATTCTTTTTCTCCAACGCATAAAAGAGCTGTGTCTCTTTATATTAAAGAGGCAAGCGTTTCCAAGTAATTCAAAGTACTCTCAATCTCCTAGTAGATATTACAGACATCAACTCACATCACTTCATGTGACAATGTACATTGATGCCGATGCAATGCCCACATATTTAAATAAATCAAGTGAGGTCTCATTCCACACACAATTACAACATCATTTAACAAATTTGAAAGCATGACATTGAAAATAAAAGTTACACAAAACGTACAGTTGGCCGTGATTTTGGTTCAAGAGAAATGACACAGGAACAGCACCTTTACTGTATGATGACAGTGCTGAGGTCGAATTATTTTGTATGAACGATAAAACACCGTGGTATGTTGGCATTTCAGTCGATCATTCTATTCTTGAACATTTAGGACATATTTGCCTTGTGCTCTTTTCAGTTCATCTAGTATCAACTTGGTAGTCCCTTCTACTTGGCCATCAACGGTCATGATGACATCGTGGATGCTTTCAAGTTTGTCCATGCCATGAAGACCTTCCAACCTTTTGAAACGCAATTCAAGCCTTTCGAGAGCTGACATGGCCCCTTCTGAAAAATTGAGAGATGGCAGATGCGGAATGAAGATGCGAAGCAGCTTTAGCTTAAGGAACCCTCCAGCCGGCACAAAGATCTCACCCCGGTAGTTGGATTTGTTCTTCACAAGAATGGCTGTTATATCAGGATCATGTTTTGCTGCACAGACTGAAAAGGTGAGGGAAAACAATGTCCTCAACTTGCTAAGGAGCTTCAGAGTGTCTGTATGTAGAGCTGTTGCTGAAAGGTTTAATTTAACAAGCTTGCCGAGATCTGGGAGCCATTTTGGAATTTTGACCAACCTGCCAGATAGCTCAAGAGCTGTCAGGTATGCTGGTGGGGAGTCCATGGCGTCCAGCAGAATAAGGAACTCAGATGATTCGACATCAACGATGAGACTTTGGAGATAATAGCCGCTGAGGTACTGGATGGAGGAGATTAATTCCTTCAACATGTGGTCACTCTTTTTTTTGGAGGCCACATTCTGATCACTGATTGGGAGCTTGTAAATGGCCAGCTTCCTGAGTCCAGTAAAATGGTTAAGTTCAGATGCAGTATTTGTTCCCTCAGCAATCTCAATCCCTGACAACACGTGCAAGGTCTTTGCTGTCCCCTTGATCTCTCTGGGCACCTTCAGGGCCGTCCTTGTTCCCTTGTCTCCACCAAGTATGTTTCTGATTCGTTCCAGCTGACCTACAGATGGCGGCAGCACACAAACTTTGGTCTCTCTTACATCCAGGGTTTCCATGTACTTGAGATCCCCAATGTTGGAGGGTAATTTCTTAACATCTGTTCCTCGGAGGCTGAGGTACTTGAGTAGGGTCATTTTACATATGTCCGAGACACTGAAACGATTCTCATTGAATCCGCCACAGCCTTCGAGGTCCAGTACCTGCACAATTCCAGCCTTGAATGATTTGAGATGCAGGTGGTCCAGGCTCCCAAACACCGTGAGTGATCGGACATGAGATAAGTTCATGCGATCTGTTTCCTTTGCACGCTTGGAGTCAGTGCTGTGGAGGGCCAGCCTGCGGACCTTGTTGCTTCGTGTTGGCATGAACCACTGGCTGCCAACCACAGTGGCAAAATTCTCGTCGCTTGCCTTGGAGATGATGTACTCGAGAACCATGTCATGGACTTGACATCTCTTTACCTTCCCATCGCTGCTATGCTCTACGGGCCGTATTATCTTCCTCTCCACGAGTTGGTTGAAGCATGTCTCTGCAACATCCTCCACACTCAGCCCCTGCTTCTCACTGACAAAGCCTTCCGCTATCCATCGCCTGATCAGCCGCTTCCTTCCAATCTTGCGGCCCGTAGGGAATAGGCACAGATACAGAGAACAAGTCTTTAGATCACCCGGCAAAGCAGTGTAGCAGTAATTGACTAATACTACTGCAACAACAACAACCACCACCACCACCACAACAACAACAAAGCCTTTAAATCTCAAACAAATTAGGGTAGGCTAGAGTTGAAATCCAGCAGAAGCAATCAAGGTTCAGACACGTGAATAACTATTTTTCAAGCACTCCTATCTAAGGCTAAGTCTTTAAGTATATTTCATCCTTTCAAGTCTCCTTTTATTGCCTCAACCTAAGTCAACTTCGGTCTCCCTTTGCCTATATTCCATCCTTTCAAGTCTCCTTTTATTGTCTCAATCTAAGTCAACTTCGGTCTCCATTTGTCTCTCTTCACGTTACTATCTTGATTTAGGATTCCACTACGCACCGGTGCCTCTGGAGGTCTCCGTTAATTGGCTCTCTACAGTGAACCCCGCTGCTGACAACGACCTTGTTGGCAGTGACATCCCGAGTGGGCAGACAGATAGTTAACTGCTACTTCCTTTGTCCTAAAAAATGATTGTAACTTTAAATCTGGTTGAAGTCAAATTATTTTAAATTTTACTATGTTTATAGAAAATATAATATTAAAATTATGATTCTAAATAGATAGACTATGAAAACATATTCCATTTTAATGCTACTTATTCGATATCATGACTATCAGTAAATTCTTTTGTAAAAATTTGATCAAACTAAAGATAAATTGACTAAGCACTATAGCTACAATTACACTCTTTTTTGGAATAGAGGGAGTACATCATTATTCATATTCATATGGTGCTCCTCTAAGAGTTCTCCTATCCAACTTTTTTAGGTTTACAGTTGTAGGATCGATTCACATTAGAATAGGCTTTAGAGGGGATCGAATGATTGCAGAAGCCAAAAATAAATTTTAACACTTCCTCCAAGCACCAAATCTATAAGTCTCGTTTAAAGTTCTAGACAGAATACTATGCCTCCACTAAAAATAATCTCGGAAAAAACATCCATAGCTCCGGTTGAGAAAAAAAATTATATGCAAAGGCGCCGCACAATATCTTTAATGCGACACATGATCAACACGTGTGCACACAGGAATGCCCTTGTTGCAGTCTTGCAGATCATCTGTGTGAGAGAGCAATCCCTGAGTGCTCGGCTGGTCGTTCGCCCAAGGACGAATGTGTGTTGAGTTCAAGATGCCATGCAGAGATCATTGGAGTGGTGTTGAACGGAAGCCGGATGCGACACAACTGCGGAGAATTTTTTTTTCCTCTGAATGACCTCAAACTTTTACAAATTAAAGTAAATGAAAATTTGAACTAACCCAACTGGAATCATGTCAATCGGAGGTCTAGAACTCGAGATGGTGATGAGAATTAATCAAAACCTAACTTCGAGATTAAACAAAAAAATGTAAAAGATTAGTCAATCAAATTTCTCAGATCAATAACACGGTGCCCTAGCATAGTTTTAGGTGGATCAAAACAAATCTAAACTCGAGAACAAGAGATGAATCTAAAACCAAAATCCAGGCATGCAAAACGACAAGCAAAGAGTGGAGCCAGAGATTACTGATACATCAACTTGAGAGAATCAATCCTTATTGAATATGTGTCCAAAAAATGCATCACATAAGCATCGCACAAGGATTTTCTCTGAATCCCTATAAACCCTAAACAGAGCGCCGTCCTGCTGCCTGTTCTTCTCATCTTCTGTCCTGCCGTTTTCTAGGAAGATCTCTTCCGCCTTCTCCTTTTTATCGGCCGAGATCTCCCTCAGTCTTCTTTTTTATTGGCCGACAGCCCGACACCCAGGTCCGGCACCTGTTGCAACTCAGCCATGCCCGGGACCAAGCCAAATCCGGCTCCTGCATCTCGGTCACGTACCCAACCAGGTCACGGCACAACAGCACCAAACCGTGTCCATCTAGGACAGTACACCTTGTTTGGATGTCCATGCACCATGCATGTGCACATCTCCATGGACCTTGAAGCAACCGGTCCTTTTCTATCTTTTATATATACTCATAGTCCTTAACCACGTGTATAGTGATATATATACATGAATTTACATTCTACTGTAAATTTTACTTTGCAGAAGTAGATAGCGAGCCTGTATTCCCGGAAAATGATAGTGAGCTTGTTGGAATTGAGAAGCCACGTGAGGAAATCATCAAAATGCTAATGTGTGGCCAAGACACGGGCAAGAAACAATTACAAGTGGTGTCCATCTGTGGAATTGGAGGTTTAGGCAAGACGAGTATCGCCAAAGCAATCTACGAACAGATTAGAAATCAATTCGAATGTTGTGCTTTTGTTCTGGTGTCACAAAGACATGCAGATAACAAAGGGATCATCGAAGACATATTTGATCAAGTTGGACGTCCTTATCGCAGCTTCGAAGAAGATGTCAGTCAGCAACCCATTGAGCAACTTATCGCTCAACTCAAAGAATTCCTACAGGATAAAAGGTACAAATTATAGTATCTCTCATGCTATGGTACTCGAACTTGTTAAGTATATGAAGGCCCATCTAATATACGCCAATGTGGCCCTTCTAATATACGCCTATAAGGCTCTATGTATAGCCATCTCCACTAATGGAGTGATTATCTTCTCAAACATTTAAGGTTAGTATCGTGGATTCGATTCAGCGGGTGATTAGCGATCCAATCGGTTGGATCGATGCGTGTGACTTCGGTGATTTAGCACTCAAGACACAAAGGATCAATATTGACCCTGGACAGTGCATGTTCTTTCAGTGCTTGAAAACCTTCTGTAGAAACTTTAATTTTCACTGCCCAGCTATCAGCCTAGAGCCTAAGCTATGATGGTTGCCAACCCAACACCATCGGAGTTTTCCATGTATCAGGGTCTATATTAACCCTATTATCCGATGCTCTGCCAGGGACACCACTAGTTTTCCTGTGTTCTTGTGGAAAGCCCAAACGGCTCTCTTCCTTCGCGTCTCCTCATATCCGGGCTTCTTCTTCATGCATGTCTTCTAAGGTCTTCAATAGTGTTTTATGTCCTTGCTTGAGGTGTTGATCACTTGATCTTCACGTTGCCTTTGTCCACGTCCATCCTTGTATCCATAGGACTAAATACCTTGTATACTAGCAAACAATGTTAGTCCTATTGAATATTGATCATGTGTTACTCAATCACAAAAATCACAGATGACCCTAGCTATGTGCCATTTTTCTTACCTCACTCATTCGTGGCCAGATCTTGCATGGTCGGGGGTGCCCTCCCACCCTCCGGTGTAGTGGCCCTCTCAGGAGCGAGGACGGTGACAGTGACGTGGGGGCCAGGTCGATGATGGGAGCATGGGCAAGGCATGCATGGCTAGTTTTTAAATTTTTTTATTTGTTTTTCACCACCGGTTTGTGATGAACTCCACTTTTACTATCCACCTTTCACCGTCGGCGAGCAAAGCCGACGGTGATGAAGGGTTGAGGCCCGGCGGTTGAATTATTGTAGTAGTGCACCTTTGCGAACTGCTCGTTAATGGTGTGTTTTAGCGTCAACAATCCCATCTGTGCGAATGGTTGTAACGTGATGCTTTCTCGGGCTCACGGCTCCATGTTAATATAGCTAGGAACAGCCCCTAGCGTGGCGCTTACAACTTGTACAACAAGGATCTACTAACAACAAAAGATTACAACAGCTTGGGGTATATCCTATCCTATTTCTATGGAGCCGTATCCTTCTGTCTTGGGGAACAAACTAATCACGCCAACAACAGAAGCCAACGTGCCGTGCATCACCTGGAAATTCTGGTCTCACCTATCAGATATTCCAATCCCCCCCCATCACAACGCATCAGTGAGGTTGAGATTGTTTCTAAACAAGACAGTTTGCCTGATTGGGAGTGCTTTGGTGAAGCCATCGACAACTTGATCTGAGGTGCTGATGAATCGAACATCTAGACACTTGGATCCAACTTGTTCTCTTACAAAATGGTAGTCTATCTCAATGTGCTTTGTTCGAGCATGAAACACAGGATTAGCCAAGAGATACTTTGCGCCAATATTATCACACCATAAACGAGCTGCACAAGGATATGAAATACCTAATTCATCAAGTAACTTTCGTATCCACATTACCTCAGCAGTTGCATTGGCCAAAGCTTTGTACTCGGCTTCAGTACTTGACCTAGAAACCGTGGCCTGTTTCCTAGCACACCAAGACATAAGATTGCATCCCAAGAATACTGCAAAACCACCGGTCGACCTTCTATCATCTGGACAGCCTGCCCAATCTGCATCTGCAAAAAGCACTCACAAGCATTGAGTCAGACTTTCTAATCTTAAGGCCAAAACCGACGGTTCCCTTAATATATGTTAGAATCCTCTTCACAGCTTCCCAATGATCAGTTGTTGGTGAATGCAAGAACTAACAAACTTTATTGACTGAGAATGATATATCTGGTTTGGTTAACGTCAAATACTGCAGTGCACCTACAATACTTCTATACCTGGTGGAATCTTCATTTCCCAACTTTGTTCCACTGGTAACCGAAAGCTTCTCAGCTGTAGGTAATGGTGTGTGAACTGGCTTGCATAGCTGCATGTTGACCCTTTTTCAAAATATCGGTAGCATACCGTTCTTAAGTCACTAGCAACTCACCCTTCTTCCTCTGGGCCTGAATGTCTAAGAAGTATTGAAGCTCTCTGAGATCTTTGATGGCAAACTCTGTATCAAGATCATGCAGAAGAGCATCAACGGCCTCCTGAGAAGAGCTAGCCACAATGATGTCATCAACATACACAAGCATAAATATGACATGTCTCCCTTTTGATAGAAAAAGAGAGAGATATCTGCTTTCGATGGAATAAAGCCAAGACTCTGTAGTTTACACAACCGTGAATATCAGGCACGAGGTGCTTGCTTCAACTCATATAGAGCTTTGTCAAACTTGCACAAATAATGTGGCTTACCCTTGTCCTCATATCCAGGAGGCTGCCGCATATACACTACTTCTTCTAGAAAACCGTGTAAGAAGGCATTCTGAACATCAAGCTGTCTCAAACACCAGTTCCTGGACACAGCAAGTGATAGCACAAGTCGAATTGTAGCTTCTTTGACTACAGGACTAAAGGTATCCTTATAGTCAATACCATACCTCTGCTTAAACCCCTTGGCTACTAGGCGTGCCTTGTATCTATCTATCTTACCATCTGACCTTCTCTTGACTTTATAAACCCATTACAATCAATTATATTCTTCCCTTTCTGAGGTGGTACTAGATGCCAAGTCTTATTCTTTTGCAATGCCAAAAATTCAACATCCATAGCATTTTTCCAATTTTTGTCAACTAAAGCATGTTGTAAAGTATGGGGCTCTTCAGAAGTAGCAGCTAAGTGACCATATCGAATCGTACCATCGGTGTAGGTTTTTGGTTTCCAAATACCTTGTTGAAGCCGTGTAATGGGTCGTGGTGCAACAGCTAGTGCAGGCGACTCCGACGCAAAAGATCCGGGAGGCGCTCCACCAGAATCCGCCGCAGGAGATCCAGCGACAGCAGACTCCGGCACAGAAAATCCGGGCGGTGCTGTCGGCAGCGCAGTCGAGGAGGATCCCCCGCCCCCGTGCCCTCCAGTGTCAGAGCGGGATGACGCTAAGTCAGGACAGGTGGCGGAGACTGAGTGGAGAAGACCGGCGCGGAGGGGGCACCAGCGAGCGCGCGGTCGGACGGCAGCAGATAGTTGAAGATCTACTGGTCCTTAGCAACCCATGTTTCATAGTCGGGGTTGGAGATGAGCTCGTCCAGCTTCTCAAACGACTTGGGGATCTGCTTTGGCGGCACCGCTGCATCGGCATTGAGGAAGTGCGCGACTTGCGCACCACGAAGAGCAGAGAGGACTTGCACTTTCCACAGAGGAAAGTTGTTCTTGGCCAGCTTCTCCGTGACCAGACATCCGATCGGAGAGAACGATGCAGGAGGCGCGGAGGAGGAAGCCATCGAGAAGTTTGTGGACTAACCTAGCTCTGACACCATGTGCGAATGGCTGTAACGTGATGCTTTCTTAGGCTCACGGCTCCATGTTAATATAGCTAAGAACAACCCCTAGCGTGACGCTTACAACTTGTACAACAAGGATCTACTAACAACTAACTTACAGCAAAAAAATTACAACAGCTTGGGGTAACAAACCAATCACGCCAACGGGTTTTGGTTTCGCTATAAGGCCCATCATGATGACTCCACAGCGGTAGGCCCGATTGTCAATGAGCTAAATAGGCTGTGATTCCGCCAGCACCTTGTAAAAAAATCGAACATGGACCGTAATAAATTAAAAAAAATTCCTACGTTAACTTTATTATAATCTTTTTTTTTAGCGAAGTTAACTTTATTATAATCGATTAGTATTTCTGCCACAGGCCTTAACTTTGTGGGCATTGTAGCGTCCAAGCCCGTCCCACGTACAATCCATGCCTTTTTTTTTTTAGAACAATCGTACAATCCATGCCAAACCCTTCACAGCGAGAGATCGTGTTTTTGGAAGTTACATCATGGGCCGTGAGCCGCGGGCCGCATGGGCCAAAAGGAAAAGGACAACAGAGCTGGGGATGTCGGAGCGCTGCTTTCGACCAGGCGGAGCCCAAACGGTCGCTCTCCCAGTATCTTTGGTCCGAAAATATCCACATTACCTCCTCAACTTTTACGAAAGTCCTTTTTCTCTTCAAATTTTAAAATCAAACAAAATACCTTCCTCAACTTTTAAAATCATTCATTTTACCTCTCTGGCCCTATTATAAATAGTTTTGAAGACAGTTTTGTCTTTTTTATTTATTTTGACTGAATCTTTAAAAAATCATAGTAAATCACAGAAAAATTATAAAATAGAAAATCTAATTTTGTTGGACTGAGTAGATCTATATAGTGAACATATAATATGGTATGCATTAGTATAAAGTTTTTATTGTGACTTTAGATATATGCTTTTCTATAATTAAATGGAATAATTCATAGTTGTAGTTTCTATGGTCTAATTATGGTGAAATTTTTATGGTGGGCTAATTATTGTATGCTTAAACTGTAGTAAAAAATTTAATGCTCATTGGATCATGAAATAAAATCTATAACTAAGTTATACATGATCAAATGAGTATGAAATTTTTACTACAGTTCAATCATACAATAATTATCCCACTATAAAAATTTCATCACATTTGGATTATTAATACTATTGTTTTAACAATACACCACACGTTCATACTTAAATTAATTACCATATTATTATTATGGTTCTATGCAACGCATGGACATTTATCTAGTCTCTAAAAAAATTCTAAAGCTAACATTATTAGAGTTCGAGCCGTGTCAATTGGCAAACATGCTTTAAGGTCTCGTTTGATAATAATGATCATAAATCAATAATTATAAATAATAAAGTAAATAAATGATTAAAATTACTACTAGAGAACAGACTTTAGAACGATGTCCCAATTTAGCATTAGCCTCGGCATTTTTTGCCCCCGGGACTAAAGGATCATTTAGTCCCGGTTGGTAATACCAACCGGGACTAAAGATTCCTGTCCAACGGTCGTCCGCGGGACAGGGATCTTTAGTCCGACTGGTATTACCAACCGGGACTAAAGGCTAATACCAGCCGGGACTAAAGCTTTTAGTTCCGGTTTGGGTGATGCCCCGGGAATAAAGATTAATCTTTAGTCCCGGTTTGGCCCCCTAACCAGGACTAATTATCCTGGCCTATAAACCAGCTCGTTTCTTCCTCCCCGAGCCCGAGCCATTCCATTCAAACTCACTGCCTCTGTTTTTTAGCTTGCTGTTGTTCTTGCTCTCTCCCCCTCTATTGATGTTGCTCTTCGATTTTGGAGGTAACAAACTTAATCTTCTTATATTTTATCAGTAGCTTATCTCGTTTTGCGATGTAGATGCATGCGTAACTTTATATGTTGGACTTTATTATGATTTTATATGTCATTTTTAGGTCAAAATCACATGATGATTTGCATATATGTTTGCATAAACAAAAGTTAAATTAGTTCATCAAAATCACACCTCGCTCGTCCTCGCTGGAGCACGCGCCATCCTCGTCCCCAGCGGCTTACGTGATCTTAGAATTAATTTTTCCATGAAATGAAAAACTTTGAAAATAGTTAGAAAATTGTAGAAAATCCATACTAGTTGAACTTACGGACCGTGTTCAGCTCGGCGAGCATGTTCTCTGCCGAGCGGTAACGGACGTCAAGGAGGAGCTTTGATTCTACGAGGGAGAGCGACAACGGTCGTGGAAGACCGTGTTCCCTTCCTCGTAGAATCGGAGCTCTTTCTTGGCCAAGTACGGTGCCGTCCGGTGGAGAAATGCACGTCGAGATGATCGCGTAAGCAAGGTCAACTAGTACGGATGGTTATTTATTGAAACATGTTTTTGAGCTATAATTTGATGGATATTTGATAACTTCAGACCTACAAATGTCATCTATAAATGTTACTATCCTCGGCAACCTAAACGCCCACGAGCTCACCGATATCGAGCAGGTCACTTAGAATTATTTTTTCCATGAAATAAAATACTTAGAAATCATGCCTTTTATTTTTTAGAATAAAATTTTCTATGAAATGAAAAATTTAGAAAATAGTTAGAAAATTATAGAAAATCCGTACTAGTTGAACTTGCGGACCGTGTTTATCTCGACGAGCATGTTCTCTGCCGAGCGGTAACAGACGTTAAGGAGGAGCTTTGATTCTACGAGGGAGAGCGGCAATGGTCGTGGAAGACCGTGTTCCCTTCCTCGTAGAATCGGAGCTCTTCCTTGGCCAAGTACGGTGCCGTTCGGTGGAGAAATGCTCGCCGAGATGATCACGTAAGCAAGGTCAACTAGTACGGATGGTTATTTATTGAAACATGTTTTTGAGCTATGTGATTTCTATGTCATTTTTAGCTCAAAATCACATGATGATTTATAATAGTAAAATCACTTGATAGTTTGGTATTTTACTATTATACATAGTACATATTTCATGATTTAGTTAGATAAATAAATAATTTTAGTTTTGTTTAAATATATTATTTTAGAAAATGTGAAATTTACACTAGTTTGCAAAAATAAGTATAGAAAGTAGATGACAACTGGTACTGGATCCTCGGCCTCTCGTTCAGTTGCGAAACGACTAAGGCCAGAACTCCCTCTCATTATCTGCGGCAAGTGTAAGCAGAAGATTGTGATGGAGTACCGAGTCAAGAGACAGGGACCCAACAAGGGTCATGTTTTCTACAAGTGCCCGGATCGCGATGTGAGTTTCTTACGTATTTGATTATTATGGCTAATTGACCTGCTTTTCTTGAATATTTTTGACTAAATATTTTTTGGCTTTAATTTCAGTGGGAGGGCAATGGATGCGATGGTTGGTACTGGGAGGAAGATTATGCTACATACGTGCAGAATTCGGGTGCGCTTGAGGTAGCCGCTGTTGATGATGAGGCAGTGAGCCAGCAAGATAAGCTTATTGATATTCAACAGACGAATGATTTGTCTGTTTTAGTTGCGTACGGTCACGAAATAATTATATTACTGAAGTGCATTGTAGTTTTAGTTTTTTTAGTGATAGTTGTGATTGCTTATGTTGTAGCCAGGCTTAGTTAATTAATCAACCGTGTGCGTGTCATCTATGTTGTATAATAAAATACTTAATTATATAGTGGGAATTGAAGACAAGTTAGACATGTCAGAAGATTATAAAAGAAATATCCGAATTCCACCCTTCATAGTGAAGAAAGATCCAAGCATCATGTTAAATGATGAAGACACTCCATGGTTACGACAAGATCATAACCAAGGGTCATACGTCAAGAAAAAATTCACTGTTGTGCCCGCATGATACAACAATGCACAGTTGTGACATAGTTTTAGAAAGTCTATATGAGATTCAAGAATTTATGACTAGTGTTTGATAAAACTTTCTCAAATGGGAAAATGAGCTATGCAATAATTGTAGATCTTGCTGAGATGATCAAACTTGGTATTCAGAGTTTTTTCATCTGAGGTCATTTAGTGTCTCATTTGAGCAAGTTTGACCAAGTCAAATTTGGTCAAATAAAAAAACAACACTTTGACTCTAGTATTATGGACTCTAAATGAATTCAAATTGAAAAGTTTTAAATACCAAGTTTGTTAAACTCATCAAGATCTACAATTGTTGTTTTGGTCAACTTTCCATTTGAGATAGTTTGGATGGTTCAAATTTGTAATTTTTAAATTTCGACGCCTACAAACTAGTTTTCGGAACCCTAGATTGTCTCAAATTGAAAAGTTTTGAATACCAAGTTTATTCAGATCATCAAGATCTACAATCCTTATATAGGCCATTTTTCATTTGAGAAAGTTTGAACAAAATATAGTTCAAATTTCACAAGTGTGTGACATAGTTTTAGAAAAGTCTATGAGATTCAAGAATTTGTGACTAGTGTTTGATAAAACTTTCTTAAATGGGAAAATGAGCTATGTAACAATTGTAGATCTTGCTGAGATGATCAAACTTGATATTCAGAGTTTTTTCATCTGAGGTCATTTAGTGTCTCATTTGAGCAAGTTTGACCAAGTCAAATTTGGTCAAATGAAAAAACAACACTTTGACTCTAGTATTATGGACTCTAAATGACTTAAAATTGAAAAGTTTTGAATACCAAGTTTGTTAAAATCATCAAGATCTACAATTGTTGTTTTGGTCAACTTTCCATTTGAGATAGTTTGGATGGTTCAAATTTGTGATTTTTAAATTTCTACGCCTACAAACTATTTTTCGGAACCCTAGATTGTCTCAAATTGAAAAGTTTTGAATACCAAGTTTATTCAGCTCATCAAGATCTACAATTCTTATATAGGCCATTTTTCATTTAAGAAAGTTTGAACAAAATGTAGTTCAAATTTCACAAGTCTGTGACATAGTTTTAGAAAGTCTATATGAGATTCAAGAATTCGTGACTTGTGTTTGATAAAACTTTCTCAAATGGGAAAATAAGCTATGCAAAAATTGTAGATCTTGCTAAGATGATCAAACTTGGTATTCAGAGATTTTTCATCTGAGGTCATTTAGTGTCTCATTTGAGCAAGTTTGACCAAGTCAAATTTGGTCCAATGAAAAAATAATACTTTGACTCTAGTATTATGGACTCTAAATGACTTCAAATTGAAAAGTTTTGAATACCAAGTTTGTTAAACTCATCAAGATATACAATGCTTGTTTTGGTCAACTTTCCATTTGAGATAGTTTGGACGGTTCAAATTTGTGATTTTTAAATTTCTACGCCTACAAACTATTTTTCGGAACCCTAGATTGTCTCAAATTGAAAAGTTTTGAATACCAAGTTTGTTCAGATCATCAAGAATTACAATCCTTATATAGCCCATTTTTTCATTTGAGAAAGTTTGAACAAAATGTAGTTAAAATTTCACAAGTGTGTGACATAGTTTTAGAAAAGTCTATATGAGATTCAAGAATTTGTGACTAGTGTTTGATAAAACTTTTTCAAATGGGAAAATGAGCTATGTGACAATTGTAGATCTTGCTGAGATGATCAAACTTGGTATTCATAGATTTTCATCTGAGGTCATTTAGTGTCTCATTTGAGCAAGTTTGACCAAGTCAAATTTGATCAAATGAAAAAAACAACACTTTGACTCTAGTATTATGGACTCTAAATGACTTCAAATTGAAAAGTTTTGAATTCCAATTTTGTTAAAATCATCAAGATCTACAATTGTTGTTTTGGTCAACTTTCCATTTGAGATAGTTTGGACGGTTCAAATTTGTGTTTTTTAAATTTCTACGCCTACAAACTATTTTTCGGAACCCTAGATTGTCTCAAATTGAAAAGTTTTGAATACCAAGTTTGTTCAGCTCATCAAGATCTACAATTCTTATATAGGCCATTTTTCATTTAAGAAAGTTTGAATAAAATGTAGTTCAAATTTCACAAGTCTGTGACATAGTTTTAGAAAGTCTATATGAGATTTAAGAATTCGTGACTTGTGTTTGATAAAACTTTCTCAAATGGGAAAAATGAGCTATGCAACAATTGTAGATCTTGCTAAGATGATCAAACTTGGTATTCAAAGATTTTTCATCTGAGGTCATTTAGTGTCTCATTTGAGCAAGTTTGACCAAGTCAAATTTGGTCAAATGAAAAAATAACACTTTGACTCTGGTATTATGGACTCTAAATGACTTCAAATTGAAAAGTTTTGAATACCAAGTTTGTTAAACTCATCAAGATCTACAATGCTTGTTTTGGTCAACTTTCCATTTGAGATAGTTTGGACTGTTCAAATTTGTGATTTTTAAATTTCTACGCCTACAAACTATTTTTCGGAACCCTAGATTGTCTCAAATTGAAAAGTTTTGAATACCAAGTTTGTTCAGATCATCAAGATATACAATCCTTATATAGGTCATTTTTTCATTTGAGAAAGTTTGAATAAAATGTAGTTCAAATTTTACAAGTGTGTGACATAGTTTTAAAAAAGTCTATATGAGATTGAAGAATTTGTGACTAGTGTTTGATAAAACTTTTTCAAATAGGAAAATGAGCTATGTAACAATTATAGATCTTGCTAAGATGATCAAACTTGGTATTCAGAGATTTTCATCTGAGGTCATTTAGTGTCTCATTTGAGCAAGTTTGACCAAGTCAAATTTGATTAAATGAAAAAAACAACACTTTGACTCTAGTATTATGGACTCTAAATGACTTCAAATTGAAAAGTTTTGAATTCCAAGTTTGTTAAAATCATCAAGATCTACAATTGTTGTTTTGGTCAACTTTCCATTTGAGATAGTTTGGACGGTTCAAATTTGTGTTTTTTAAATTTCTACGCCTACAAACTATTTTTCGGAACCCTAGATTGTCTCAAATTGAAAAGTTTTGAATACCAAGTTTGTTCAGCTCATCAAGATCTACAATTCTTATATAGGCCATTTTTCATTTGAGAAAGTTTGAATAAAATGTAGTTCAAATTTCACAAGTGTGTGACATAGTTTTAGAAAGTCTATATGAGATTTAAGAATTCGTGACTTGTGTTTGATAAAACTTTCTCAAATGGGAAAAGGAGCTATGCAACAATTGTAGATCTTGCTAAGATGATCAAACTTGGTATTCAGAGATTTTTCATCTGAGGTCATTTAGTGTCTCATTTGAGCAAGTTTGACCAAGTCAAATTTGGTCAAATGAAAAAACAACACTTTGACTCTAGTATTATGGACTCTAAATGACTTAAAATTGAAAAGTTTTGAATACCAAGTTTGTTAAAATCATCAAGATCTACAATTATTGTTTTGGTCAACTTTCCATTTGAGATAGTTTGGACGGTTCAAATTTGTGATTTTAAAATTTCGACGCCTACAAACTATTTTTCGAAACCCTAGATTGTCTCAAATTGAAAAGTTTTGAATACCAAGTTTGTTCAGCTCATCAATATCTACAATCCTTATATAGGACATTTTTCATTTGAGAAAGTTTGAACAAAATGTAGTTCAAATTTTACAAGTGTGTGATATAGTTTTAGAAAGTCTATATGAGATTCAAGATTTTGTGACTAGTGTTTGATAAAAATTTCTCAAATAGGAAAATGAGCTATATAACAATGGTAGATCTTGCTAAGATGATCAAACTTGGCATTCAGAGATTTTTCATCTGAGGTCATTTAGTGTCTCATTTGAGCAAGTTTGACCAAGTCAAATTTGGTCAAATAAAAAAACAATACTTTGACTCTAGTATTATGGACTCTAAATGACTTCAAATTGAAAAGTTTTGAATACAAAGTTTGTTAAACTCATCAAGATCTACAATTCTTGTTTTGGTCAACTTTCCATTTGAGATAGTTTGGATGGTTCAAATTTGTGATTTTTAAATTTCTACGTCTATAAACTATTTTTCGGAACCCTAGATTGTCTCAAATTGAAAAGTTTTGAATACCAAGTTTGTTCAGCTCATCAAGATATACAATTGTTGTTTTGGTCAACTTTCCATTTGAGAAAGTTTATATGGTTCAAATTTGTGATTTTTAAATTTCGATGCCTACAAACTAGTTTTCGGAACCCTAGATTGTCTCAAATTGAAAAGATTTGAATATTAAGTTTGTTCAACTCATCAAGATATACAATCCTTATATAGACCATTTTTTCATTTAAAAAGATTGTAGAACAAAATTACTATATTTTCTTTATTTTTATAGGTTCAACAAAAATTTTCTGTCATTTTGGTCAAAAAAACCGAGAAAAAATTTAAACATTGACATTACAATAATGTGATAATAAATTTCCTATCGAATAATATTAGTTTTATTAATTTTAAGTTACAAATATATTTTTGCATTAACAAAATACTTAGTATTAGTAACATTTATATTCTATATTCATAAAAGAAATTAAAAACTTTAGGTTATAAAATTTTCCTATTTACAATAAATAATTAGTTAATCAATAGTATTTTTAAAAATAAATATTGCAAAGTATTGAAGTTGCTATAGAATTAATTAGTATTAAACAAGGAGAACAAAATCAAAATCCCAGGCCTTTTCAATTACTCTGGCGGGCTGTCAAAATTTTTAGGCCTTCAGTCCCGGCCTAGGCCAGGAACCGGGACTAAAGGGTGGGCGGAATTGTCCGCACAAAAATACCTTTAGTCCCGGCTGGTAACACCAATCGGGACTAAAGATCCTTTAGTCCTGGCTGGTAAGCCGAGCCGGGACTAAAGGGTTGGACCCTTTAGTCCCGGCTCGGCTTACTAGCCGGGACTAAACCCTTTAGTCCCGGCTCGGCTTACCAGCCGGGACTAAAGGATCTTTAGTCCTGATTGGTGTTACCAGCCGGGACTAAAGGGTCTCGGCCTATCTATATCGAACGATTCCTCTGTTCATCTTCTACTTTTCGATCTACAACGTCGATCTCGTCTCTGCCGTGCCCGGCCACGTCGAGCTCTGCCGCATCGCCGTCGTCGTCTACCACCGCCCGGCCTCGTCGTCGAGCCCCGCCTGGCGGCCGTCGAGCTCGTCTCCGTCGTACGTCGTCCTCGCGTAGCTCAGCTCGGCCCCGTGGCTGGCCAGCACGCCCGCCATCCGCCCCTAGCCTACTAGCTATAGCTCGCCATATTTTTTAGATAGTTTTTAGATAGTTTTTGATATATATGTTAGATTAAAATATATTAAAATTTAATTAGTAGTTTATTCTTAGTTTTTAGTTAGTTTTTAGATAGTTTTTGATATATGTTAATTAGATTTAAATGTATTAAAATTTAATTAGTACTTTATTTAGATAGTTTTTTATTATAGTTTTTTATATATTTAGTAATTATTATTCTATCTCTCTCTCTATATGTGTTAGATTTAATTTTGATTTAGTAATTCTATCTATGTATATAAGTTAGGTTTAATTAGATTTAGTAATTAATTCTATCTAGATATATGTATGTTATTTTATTTAATTAGATTTAGTAATTATATTCTATCTCTCTATATATATGTTAGATTTAATTTTGTTTTAGTAATTGACACATGCATATTTTATTAGTAATTCTATCTCTATATCACATGCATATTTTATTTTAGTAATTTTATCTATATATCACTTGGATATTTTATTAGTAATTCTATCTATATTACATGTATCTAGAGAGAGATTCTATATGTATACATATATATATATACTTAATTATTTCTATGTGTATTTATACATGTACTTAATTATTTCCATGTGTTGAGAGAGAGAGAAAATTGTATCTAGAGAGACATTCTATGTGTTATCACATGCATATCTAGAGATATATACATATGCACTTATTTCTATGTGTTGAGAGAGAGAGAAAATTGTATCATTCTATGTGTATATATACATGTACTTATTTCCATGTTTTTGGATCGAAAGTGTTTTTGATTCGATTCCAAAGCCTATACCTTATTATTGTTTATCCTTATGAAATATTATGTGTTATTATATTTAATTGGATTTAGTAATTCTATATATGTTATCACATGTACTTATGTTATGTGCCATAGTAATTCTAGCTATGTCTTGAAGATACAAATGGCTGCTCTGGATGATAACTTGAATGATGACATAATGGCGAATATTATCAACGCCGGCACCAATACGGATGTAGATGACACGAGTCAGTACTTTGCTGATTATGAGGATATCCTGAATATCCCGATGGTTGAAGATCAATAAATTGTCGTGCAAGAAAATACTGGCGAGGTATATTCGATTATCTATCATCTCTTATAGATGCATGCGTACGTATATTTGTTGTTAATCGTTGTATTTCTACTCATGTAGCCGGTCTCTGGATCTACATCAACCACCGACAAGAGTAGGAAAGTCCGAGGGCCAAAAAAGCCATTAGAGGGTCGTTTCATAATATCAGAATTCGACACCGACACCGGCAAACCATTGGGACCACATGCTTAGACATATATCAATCAATGTGGGTTCATTGTAAGGGATAGGATCTCAGTTAGTGCTCGTGAATGAAAGCAGAAGATATCCGCTCCTAATGTTAGTTTTGTATCTGATCGTGACAAGAACCTAGCTTGGAGAGATATCACTCAGCATTTCACATTACAAGCAGATGATGCTTTGAAGGAGCTAGTGAGGGATTAGACAATGAAGAAGATGGCAACCCTTTTCTAGAGTTGGAAGAAGACATTGTATAAAAAGTTTATCATGAAGAATGAAACGCCGGATTTCAATGCTAAGGCGTTTGTCAAGTTGGAGTCCCATTGGGATGACTTCATACAATACAAAACATCTCAAGAGAGTGAGGAACGTGTGATAAGAAATCAGCAGAATACCTGACAGAAACAATACTATCATCGCATGGGATCAGGTGGTTATAGGAGTGATATTCCCAAGTGGCAGAACCTAGAAGCAGAGATTACTGCCAAGGGAATCATACCTGAAACAATAGAGAAGAACTGGCCTCAACGCGTGAAGAATTGGTTCTACGCTCATGGGGGAAGCCTAGACCCAGACACTGGCAAGCTAATTTTCGGCCAAAAAATTGAGAGAGCAACACAGAGACTAGCTCGTGCTAGGGAAGAAGCTGATAGTGGTGTTTTCAAACCCAACAGAGAAAAGGATGAATTGACATATGGCCTAGAGAATCCCGAACACGGTGGTCGAACAAGAGGCTATGGGGCGGTTCCGTGGCTACAAGCATTCCTAGCAGACAAGGATACCTACAGAAGCCACCAGAGAAAGAAGGATGAGGAGGCAGACCAAATCCGTGTATTGGAGCAATTTGTTAATGAGTCACGACAAGCATTGCTTGAATCATGTGAACGAGAAAAATCTCTTAAGGCAAGAATGCAGGAGGAGATCAAGAGGCAAGTGCAGCTAGCAATGAGTCAAATGTAATGGCAATCAATGCCGGGAGTCACCATTAGCCCCGTTGGTCAGATGAAAAGCAGTTGTGCTTCCACGGAGCTGCCAGTTATTCAAGGTGACGCTGGGTTGTGCTTCCCTGTTGATGACATTACCGAGCCTCTAACAACATGTGAGCTGCACATTCCAGATGGTAATAATGCATCAATCATGGTGGCTGTCGGGGTTGTATCTCCAATAGACCGAACGAAGACACCAAGAATCCATGGGTCAGTTATTCAACCTGGATATGCTAGCGTCTCGGTCGATAGAGTGCTCAAAGGTTACAACAATGTTCCTCTTGACATTGAAGGCGGTGATAGGGAGAAGACACTAGGAGAAGCGGAGAAGACATTTATTCAATGGCGCAAATGCTTCATCATCATTCTTGGGGCGCCACCGCTTCCCCTACCTCACCCTAGGTACGAATGAAAGTGAATGAAATATTATTTTCCATTAATTTTATATTGGCTTCAAAAATAATTGACCCACAACTTGTTTTTGTAGCAGGGTCTCCCCCCAGCCTAGCACAATCATTCATTCTCCATCTCATCATAGCGTCGTGGGGGGCGAGACGACTTCATCCCCACGGCGATCTCCAACTCCTACACCGGCCCCATCGCCTCCACAACGATCTCCAACTCCTACACTGGCCCCACCGCCTCCACAACGATCTCCAATGCCTCCACGTCGGACTCCAACACCGGCCTCATCGCCTCCACGCCGGTCTCCAACACCGCCCCCCACCCCTCCACAGCGACGCACTACAAAGACGTCTAAGGTCCCTGCGGTAAAGAAGACCCAAAAAAAAGAGTTATTTCTCAAGAAATACTTCCTGAAAAGACTGATGAGCAAATAGCAGCTGAAGAAGACAAAAAAGTGAAAGATTTTTTTATAGATATCCAAAAGCAGAGACAAGCGAAGCTTAAGGAGAAGCCATACTTTTACATACCACGAGATCAGCTGAGGCAGAAGCTTGAAGCTCACAAGAAAAAGATGCTTGAAGTTCGTAAGCCTCCGCCACTATCAGACTATGACCGCTCCCTCGTGAAGTCACATGATGCACATAAGAAAAGGAAAAGAGCATCAGGGAAGGATGTCCCATAGCTCGGACAACAGAAGCAACCAATGCAAAATCTTGTTGTTGCTAATGAATATGATTCCAACATAGAAGTCTATCAACCAGATAACTCTGGAGAAGTGTCGGTTCAAGACCTTAATGCTTTTTTTGAACTAACTGGTTTAACCTTGGATCAATTGACGGGCAAAGCTCCAATCTAGAACCTAGAAGTTGATACCTGAAAGACTTATAAATTTGGCAAAAGTCTGTACAACCCTGTGGCTCTGAATGAATTGGGTACGCAAATGTACTTGCTCAACAAGTGGTACATGCAGGCGTGTGGCAGGGGTGAGCAATGGATCTTTGTCAGATTTAGAGACCATCATTATTTCCATGGCGATGACATCTTACATATTAGTTTCGAAGAATTGCATCAACTATACCACTTGGACGCTCTGGATAAATCAATCATTAGCTCCTTTTGTTTATAAGTGATTCTTACTTTTATTTAATAAACTCACTTCCATACGTACGTGTATATAATTATCCTCACATGTAACTTATATTTATATACAGATTCCAGATGTCAGAGCTCCAAAGAATACAAGACACCAGTGTTGGCTTCATTGATCCTTATATCGTATTCAAAACCGATATTATTGTCAAGGAGTACTGGGTATCTGAAGTACAGACGAATATCATGAGGTTCTTCGTGAAGCAGCACGACAAGACAACAATAATTTTCCCGTACAACTTTGAGCAAGTGTTAATAATAATGTAGTCTACACATTTTATGTAATATCAATACAACTTATATGCATGTACGTGTGTGTATAAACCAATGCAGATTTCACTGGATACTCATTGTCATTGAGTTAAACTTAAGTCGGTTACTAATCTTTGACTCATTGAGAAAAGAGCGGGCACTATACCAAGATATGATAGACATTATCTAGGGGTAATTTCGATCTCTCGCGCACAACTATTATTGAATAGACTTTGCCATAATTTATTAACGATCATACATTATTGGTCGCACAGGGTTTGGAAAGAGTTTATTTGGTAACACCGCAAGGATTGCAAGGCACCACTTAATGTAGTTGAAATACCAGTAAGTTGTACTATATATACTTCCCCACGTGTTTAATTACTATATCGTACTTCAATTTACGTGTGAGATGATGAGAATAATCTTCTTCTCGTACAGTGGTGTTTGCGGTAGCAACTAGGTAATAACTTGTGTGGATACTATATTTATGAATTTATCACTACACACATAAGAAGAACTCCTGAAGATGTCCTCAGAGTACGTATATATCAATTTTTTATTTATTTTTAAATGAATATATATATATATATATATATATATATATATATATGTATTAATACTTTTCCTTTTATTTCAAATGCAAGACTGAATGGTTGAAACGAAGGGTCATGCAAAAATACCATCTGAAAGCAGTTCAAGAGTCAATAGCAGGATTCCTTCTAGAAAAAGTGCTAAATCCCAACGGCGAGTTCTACTTTGATCCTAAGGAATAAATGATGTAAATTAAATGTTTATTGATATCGTTATTTTCGAGAACAAGATTATGAAAGTGTTGTATATATACATATATATCTATAATATATATAGTTTCATACTTTATTCGAATATAATAATGCTCGAGATGAGAATTATATGTAATTATATGCGTGCGTGTATTTATATTAGCAGCGTAGAATACGTACATAAAAACATATTATATATTAAATAAATATGTGTAACTGAACTGAAAACAAATTAAACAAAAAAAAGAAAAAGAAAAGGAACCTTTAGTCCCAGTTGGGGTTACCAACCGGGACTAAAGGGTGCGGCCACGTTTGCTCGGCTGGAGCACCAACCGGGACTAAAGGTCCCTCTTTAGTCTCGGCTCGATGACATACCAACCGGGACTAAAGGCCCATCTTTAGTCTCGGCTCGATGACCCAGGACTGAAGGTTCCACCTTTAGTCCCGGGATCGTTGTCCCGGCGCGATAACCGGGACTAAAGGCTGTTACCACCCGGGACAACAAGTCCATCATGTAGTAGTGAATATAATTTGAAAAACTATGTCATTGAAGACGTCTTATAGACTGGACCGAAGAGGGGCGCATATAATACAGTATATTCTTCTCGTTAGCCTTTATTACCTTGTCTCCATTCATAATGCGACCAAAACGTTGACACGTGAGCGAGTTCCAAGCTGCAGGGAGAAAAAGCTAGCCGTGCACGGTCCTTCTCGTTTTCAACAACCTAAACTTGCTTTAGGCACCATATAAGTATACTCCCAGGGGCGGAGCTCTCAGTATGGCAAGGTATGGTGCTCACCATACCTTGAATTCCCAACGATTTTTACCCCCAAATCACTCCATACCATGAACACACAGCACCAAGCAAAGGTGAAGTTTCACTATAATAAACTCCGAGTCCCGGCGTCGGTGAGTTACCGAGTTTCCTTAGGGGCAGACTCCAAGACTCTCTGAAAGACTGAAGACTGAATTTCTCATCAGTCCTAGGGGCGGTGAGTTACAAAGTTCCCTGTTTGTATAACTTTTTATTAGTTGGGATGTTTGATTATTACTTAATTACTAAGTTTGTTTAATTAATTTATGAATCGCAGTGAACATAAATTAATAGCGTGGTACATTGAACGAGAGATACTTAAAGGAATTAATCTTGAAAAGATTAAGAAATCACTTTAGAAAAGAGAAAGATAGGCTGGTGAAATTGCCTACGTCGCCTAGACGCAATTGAAGTTCATTGTCACTTGGTTTGTCTATTAACTTCACTTGTATCTTTTTATTTGTTCTAAATGTTTTTACTTATATAGTAGGTGACGATCTTCATATTTTGTATGTGTAAGAGCCAATTTAGTGAGAATTTTTTTGATATCTATGTTATCGATTTCGCAATACCTTAATTTTTTTCGTCGTCCGCCGCTGTATACTCTCGTAGTTGTACAAGAATATTTGCGTATATGCATACATTTAAATACATGTACATTTCTTGGGAAACTGGCTCGATGATTTCTGCACACAGATATATACTAGCTACCTTGTTTCGATCGAGAAGGCGTACGTATGGCTTAGTGACTTACTACTTCTTTTCTAGGACGACATGCAAGATGATTCTTTATGGATGGTATTATTTATGTTTTGCAACTTATTAGTTTATGTTCTGCAACCAAACGTATAACTTATTGCGTGGTCACTCAGACAACTTGTGACTCGAAAAATTATTCTACATGGCTGCAAATGCGTTGTTCTAACTTGTTTTAACATGTGTCATGAGTTAAGATAATGGTCGGGACAATGAGGTGCAGTGGTGCACGATGTGTGGTTGATAGTGAGGTGCGCGACAATGGCTCTTATCATACAATATACATGTAAGTTTAAACTAATTAGACTCTTATATATAATTTATCACGTATTACTGTTCTCGGAGGAGTGGAGGGACAGAGACGCATCTGGGCATAAACAGTGTTGTGGGCCCTGGCAGCCATCCCGTACCAGAAGGCGTGAGCAACAAGACTAGGCAGCACACGTATACACTCTCTCTCTTTCTCTCTGACTTGTAAGGCCATCCCTTTAAACTATAAAATGGGATGCGCTCTCTCCTGTAAGACACGTCTCTCTCTCTCTCTCTCTCTCTCTCTCTCTCTCTCTCTCGAAGACCATCTCGACGATTCGAGAACACAATAGCTCAACAGCTCTAGAGAGACACAGAGCATACGCTCCTCCGATCGGGCCTCTAATACTCTCTTCTCATTCATTACTCGTTTGTAACCCCACAACAAACTTCGAGCACCTGGGCTCAGGAATAAAGTCACCGACCGACCTCAACTGGACGTATAGGGTCTGTTGCCTGAACCAGTATAAATCTTGTGTCGTTGAGTGCTAGGCCACATCCGATCACAACGCACGACAAAACTACAAATATTTACTTCTCGCACCGACACCCAGACTCTCTGAAAGACTGAAGACCGAATTTCTCATCAGTCCTAGGGGCGGTGAGTTACAGAGTCCCATGTTTGTATAACTTTTTATTAGTTGGGATGTTTGATTATTACTTAATTACTAAGTTTGTTTAATTAATTTATGAATCGCAGTGAACATAAATTAATAGCGTGGTACATTGAACGAGAGATACTTAAAGGAATTAATCTTGAAAAGATTAAGAAATCACTTTAGAAAAAGAAAGATAGGTTGGTGAAATTGCCTACGTCGCCTAGACGCAATTGAAGTTCATTGTCACTTGGTTTGTCTATTAACTTGTATCTTTTTATTTGTTCTAAATGTTTTTACTTATATAGTAGGTGACGATCTTCATATTTTGTATGTGTAAGAGCCAATTTAGTGAGAATTTTTTTGATATCTATGTTATCGATTTCGCAATACCTTAATTTTTTTCGTCCTCCGCCGCTGTATACTCTCGTAGTTGTACAAGAATATTTGCGTATATGCATACATATAAATACATGTACATTTCTTGGGAAACTGGCTCGATGATTCCTGCACACAGATATATACTAGCTACCTTGTTTCCATCGAGAAGGCGTACGTATGGCTTAGTGACTTACTACTTCTTTTCTAGGACGACATGCAAGATGATTCTTTATGGATGGTATTATTTATGTTTTGCAACTTATTAGTTTATGTTCTGCAACCAAACGTCACTACCAGAAACTGGATATTTCGTGAGAGGGACGTTTTTTTCGTGAGAGTGAAAAACAAACTCTCATGAAAATAATATTTTTATGAGAGTGATGTAAATCCCCGCCACGAAAACATATTTTCATGAGAGTGATTCAACACCGCCACGAAAGTTATGATTTTCGTGATAATAGACACTCACGAAAATTGTTTTCATGAGAGTGTTCCACGCACCGTCATGAAAATTGGTTGTTTTCGTGAGAGTATTTAAATACCCCCATGAAATTATTTATTTTCATGAGAGTAATCATTTTCATGAGAGTCAGATTCCACCCCCACGAAATATGGTTACATGTTCTTAGTACAAAAATAATTGCTTAAATACTAGAAATTCAAGAACATGAACAAAGGTTTTCTTCTTTTAATCGGTAGCGAAATTTGGTAACTAGTCTTTCTCCCTCATGCTAACTCCAAATACGGTGATTCTTTTTCCTAAATGTTTCTAAAATCGTGCTCTATCAATCTATTGTGTTCTTACAACTATTATTTTGGCTGTTTTTTCATGTGACTTTGTTTTATCAATTGAAAATTTGAATTCCAAAAAAACACAACTTCAAACAACATTTTGGAGCAGTAAATGATTTCAGCTAAAAAAGTCGTGAACATAAAAGTTGTACAACTCGTCAAGATCTATAACTTTTATTTTGGTCATTTCTTCATCCAACGAAATGATTGTAACATTGTTCACAAAATTTATATATCTCTCTTATACTTTATGAAACCATATGAGACATATGTAAAGTTTATGAACAATGTTACTATGACTTTGTCGGATGCACAAATGACCAAAATAAGAGTTGTAGGTCTTGATGAGTTCTACAACTTTGTTGTTGATAACTTTTTTAGCTGAATTCATTTACTATTTCAAAATGTTTTTTAAAGTATTCATTTTTTAAAATTCAAATTTTAAATTGTTAAAACAAAGTCTTACGGAGAAATGACCAAAACAAAAATTGTAGATATTGATGATTTCTAAAATTTTGTAGTTGAGGAGTTTTTTATTTGAATTCACTTATAGTTTAAAAATTATGTCTTATTCTATTTAGAGTTCATAAAATTTTTGGAAGTGTAATTAATCCTATTACTATGCAGGCCAAAGCCCAATAGCAATGGCTTGGTCAGCCCATTTCTTTGGCCCGATGTATTGCAACCCTTGGATGATCCCCGGATGAATCAGAGCCGTTGGATCGAAAAGCAAAAGTATATACGAACCTCTTCATCCCTCCCAAACCCTAACCTCCTAATCTCCTGCTCTCGATCTCTTCTCCCTTTTCTCTTTCTCTTTTACTCAGGCATATACTGGTTGGTGACGGAGGTGGCACTCTCGCGGCCGTGCTTGACACGACGGCGGCGCGGGGTTGAGGCCTCCCTCGCGCGGCACGACCCCTCAGCGCGGAGAGCTGGGGAGCAGCGGCATCGCGTGCTCAGCTCTGGAGATGGTGCTCCCTCGAGCAGCGGCTCCGTACGGTGGCGGCGCCCCTTCCACTAGGACGACGACGATGAGCAGCCGGAGGACGGCGTGGGTCGAGGTCGGGGCATGACGACGGCTTGTGGCGCGGCACCGACGGGCGCAAGCGCGGGCGCACGTGCCGGATCCGCCGTAGCCTCGCGGGCTCCGTCGCAGCCTCTGAGCGAACGGCGCCTCCGCCGTACGCCAGGTCTTCGTCGGCCCCTGCGACAATGAAGCACAAGGTATGTCATCCCTTCCCTTTCCTTCCCTTCCTCCTGTGCAAAACGCACCAATTTCTGTTCGCTTGCAGATTCACTAGCTTGCAGCGACACCAATTTCTGCAGCTGCAAGTATCTATGTTTTTCTGAAGATTCATTTGTTTCCATTGAATCCTGGGAACTGTATGTATTTGCATAGTTGGGATTAGAGTAGGTTGAATAGTAGTCTCATGAGATGTGTACATGTACTCATTTCCTGGGATTTAGCCTAAACCATACGTAATTTGAGAGTAAGGAAAAACTTAAGCCTATATTACCTGACTCCATAGGATAAAAAGGATTACAAGGGATTTAGCCTGTGTTGGCCAGCGTCCGATGCATGAGTCCATGCGTAGACCATGAGTGTGTGTTGGGCAGGCCCAAGCAGAACACTCTTCTCCATAGGATAGAAAGGATTACATGCGAAAGTTGAAAAGTACAGTTATTTAATTAATTTGTTGAACAGACTGAAATATATTAATTTGAGAGTAAGGAAAAACTTAAGCCTATATTACTAGACTCTATGTTGTGTAAGCATATGTAGATCTATATCTCTATAGCTGTTGGTTGCTCGGCACTGCAAAGGATGCCATTATAAATATACAATATTGATTTTTGCATGATGATGATCTAACTGATAATGAATCTCTATCATATCTATAACCTGTCTGTTACTGAGCTATTCCTCTTACTTAAAAAGTGGATTATCTGCACCTTTATATGATATATTGATTTGATTCATGAACTATAAATATGAACTGGTAGAGCCTTTGTGATTTCTGGTATTCTGCTGTGCATCTTTGGAGGGACTGGAAATGCACTTGTGCTTGTGCAAAAACTGTATTTCTTTACATATTTGATTTGGCACTAGCATGATAATGTCTTTTTTTACATATTTGATTTGGCACTTCAGTTGGACGCATATGCTGAGATGAAGTTTGGATCCAAAAGGGGTACAGGGCCTGGATCCGGGATTAGAGTAGGTTGAATAGTAATCTCAAGAGATGTGCTACAAGACGACAGAAACCTGAAGAACACTATCCTGGAAAAAAGATAGAAAGGTACTCATCCTTCATTTCTTCCATCTTATAAGCCCAGCCTGCAAAGAAAAAGTTCTTTTTTTTCCTAGATGAAGTATTCTGACTTTGTAGGCAATAGCTCTGACAACTGCAAGTCTTTACATGATTCGAATAGAAGATATAAAGGGCCTGTGTCTTCTCTGCAACTGCAAGTCTAAATCTAGTGTGTTGTGTGCTACTGCTAGCGCCTTCTGGAGATAGTTCATAGTATTCCGTTGTTTTTTCAGAAGTCACTGAATTCATGTTTTAGTTGCAGCCTTCTCTCCTATTAATTTCGAGGGTAAATTCTTATGCACTATCCTTTCCCAATTACTTGCAGTGTCTCAAGTTTTTTTGGTGATGAGATGGCTACTTTCCTTTTGTGTTATGGTGGACCACTGCAGTCCACTACGGAGTACCTTGGTAAAGATCTGTTCTTAACTTTTCTAATATTGTTCTTAGCTATGTAGTCTCTCTAAAGTTTGAATTCTGCAAGTTAACCAAACATGTAGTCTCATTTTTTTAAGTCCATAATTAATTTAGCTACTGTATAACATGCACTTCCTGATAATTTGAAGTTTGTTAAGAAATAAGAACATCAGGTTACTATGCTTTGAAGCTATATGTTGTTCTTGATTTTTTCCATATTCTAGCTCTTGATTTGGAATGATTAATTTATCAATTGTTTATGTTTACATATGTAGTTTGTCTCCAACTTTAAGCTTTGAACCAGCTAGTGATTGGGGGGAAGGCTCTCCTTTCATGATTGGTTTCCTTATCAAATAAATAACTAATGCATGTAGAGCTGTTTCTGTTTATTACATGCTGAAATACTCGATGTGTTGATTGAGTGATTTTTGTTCATACTTAGATTTCTAGAACAGCTGGTTGCTATCCATTTGAATTCAGTTTTGGTATTTGATTTTGTTGTCTTGGACCCTGTTTTTCATTAAAGGGAAAAAACTTCCTGCTACCATTCGGCTGTGGCAATGAATTTGAGATAAATCTACATTTTTAGAATTTTTTCTTATACTCTTCATTACAGCTCTGTGCAGGTTGGTTGTTAGATATGGGCACCACCAAAGTTATCGCCACCATCTGTTATGGCTAGGAATGAGACAGGATGTGCTGGAACTTTTGTTGGATTGCTTAGAAGTCTAGGACTATGAGCTTTTATTGTAATGGTTGGACAATTGTGTTGAAATCGGAATATATATATCTGTGTGTGTGTGTGTGTGTGTGTGTGTTGTATTGACATTTGGACCATATATGTGCAATTGGAATTTGGATTGAGATGCTCTTGTTGGGTAATTTTCATGGTGGTTGCTCTCAGGAAATAACTTGTTTTCGTGGTGGTGTTCTCATGAAAATATCAAACTCTCACGAAATCAATCTGTGATGGTGAACTCTCACGAAATAACCAAACTCTCATTAAATCCATTCGTGAAGGTGAACTCTCACGAAATAACCAAACTCTCACTGAAATCCAATCGTGACGGTGAACTCTCATGAAATAACCTGACTCACGAAATCCATTCGTGACGGTGAGCTCTCACGAAATACCACAAAAAACTGTCATGAAAACACTGATGCAAATCTGGTGGCAACATTATTTTCATGAGGGTGGCCGTCACGGTGAACTCTCATGAAAAGAATCTGTGGCGGTGAACTCTCATGAAATTATGTATTCCGTGAGTCTAATATAGTGAGAGGTGATGCGTGATGGTGTACCCTCACGCATTATTTTCGTGAGAGTAAAACCGTATTTCGTGACTGTTTTTCACTCTCATGAAATATAAGGATTCTGGTAGTGCGTATAACTTATTGCGTGGTCACTCAGACAACTTGTGACTCGAAAAATTATTCTACATGGCTGCAAATGCGTTGTTCTAACTTGTTTTAACATGTGTCATGAGTTAAGATAATGGTCGGGACAATGAGGTGCAGTGGTGCACGATGTGTGGTTGATAGTGAGGTGCGCGACAATGGCTCTTATCATACAATATACATGTAAGTTTAAACTAATTAGGACTTTTATCATACAATATACATAAAAAAAATCCACAAAGAAGGATACTTAGCACTATCGTCATGTGCTGGCTTTGTTCATCAGTACCGTTTACAAGGATTTCCGAGCTACAGGGAGAACAAGCTACCGTGCACAGTCCTCGTTTTCAACAACTTCCTTTAGGCGCCATATATTTTTTTTAGAAAAAGGCGCCATATATAAGTAAACTGTAGTAGTTGTACAAGAATATTTGCATACTAGTTAGTTCCCCGAGCAATGCGCGGGGAGGAGCGCGCGGGGAGGAGCGAGAATAGGAACTGATGACCAGGAGAAATACATGAAGTATCATGTGAAGTCAAAATATGCAGCCAAAAATAACCTAATACAGAAAGCATTATGTAAATGCTAAAATGTGGACTCCAAAATTGTTACAGATTAATTAAATCTGTGTAGGCATTCATAATACAAAGAAATAATGAGGCTAATAGCAGGCTGCAGCTGCCTTTTTTTGTCAAACCATTCATATAATGGCATCACACAACGTGTAAATGCATTATTGTGGAATGTTCCTACAAAAGAAGACCAAAAGCGTAGATCAGATTACTGTTGAAGAAAATCTAAGGCTGCATAAATTTGTAGTAGCCCGTATTGCAATTAAAAATTGTAAGAATGGGATCATATGTTGGCAAAAATTCGTATCATATGCAATAGTAATCTACACATGTTGGGAAGAACATTTGGATTGCCAAAAAATATGAAGCTGCACAAACAAAACTGAAGGTATAGAAAATCACTATAGACACATATGTGGAAAAGTAATCGAAGTGAACCTCAGAATTGAGGCACCAAGTAGAATAGATGCAATCACATCCGTGCACATTCCCGTAGTCCAACTCGTTGTCACTTCCCGCTGTAAATCGGATAGCAGCATAGATCATCAGAAGTTTACATGGATAGGCAAGGAAAATTAAAAACCTACAAAAGCTCATATAAGAACAATTGACTGGCTGGTACATAGTCAAATAAATTCAATATTGATTGAAACGCTTCATGAGACCTTACCTGGATGGGCAACAGCTGCATAAATTTGTTGTAGGCTGTATTACACTATAAAATTGTAGGAATGGGACTGTATGTTGGCAAAAATTCCAAGCCTCTGCAATAGTAATTTACAAATGTTGGGAAGAACATTTGGATTGCGAAAAAATAGGAAGCTGCAGACACCAAATGAAAAGTTATAGGAAACCACTTTAGACACATATGTAGAAAAGTAATCGAAGTGAACCTCAGACTTGAAGCACCAATCTGAATAGACGCAACCACATCCATGCACATTCCCCTAGTCCAACTGGTTGTCACCACTTCCTACTGTAAATCGGATAGCTGCACAGGTCATCAGAAGTTTAGATGGATAGGCAAGGAAATCTAAAAACTTACAGAAGCTCCTATAAGAACAACTGATTGATCGGTACACAGTCAAATAAAGTCGATATTGATTGAAACAGTTCATGAGACCTTACCTGGGCAACAGCCGCATAAAATTCTTGTAGCCTGTATTATAATATTAAAGTGTAAAAATGGGACCACAGTAATTTACACATGTTGGAAACAACACTTGGATCACCAAAAACTATGAAGTTGCACATACCAAATCGGGAGCTATAGAGAATCACTGTAAACACAGATATGGAGAAGTAATGGAACTCAGAATTCAAACACCAATCAGAATAGACGCAACTACTGATAAAGTGACAGACAGGGGCACTACATCAGCAGCTGCGCACTGCAAATATAACATTCACGGTATTAATACACGACTGTACGAACCAATCAAGCAATAAGCAGAATATGAAATTACGCAGCAGCAGAACAGGTACTAAAATGAAGGCATACATGCCCATTCCAAATACAAACCATGACCAGTACCACTACATTGCTGTTGGGTAACGAATCGTGCAATAGGCAATGTTCCCTATACTTGGAAAGTGTTCTTTGGCTTTCACGTGTATTTTTCACTCGTTATTTAAAAGTGTATTTGTTGACTGAACCCAAAAGAAAATGAACCAAAAGAACTGCTGAAATCATGGCAGGCAAATAAACACAGCATTATATACATGGGAAACTTTCAATTTTGAGGTATGACTTGCTTGAATACATGTAGGCTTGCTGAGGTAGCCATAGAGCCATCACTTGTTACTTGTTCCTAATTTTTATATTAGGGAAAAAAACAAACTCATAAGAGAATCCAAACATATAAGTACATTTAATCAGATGTAGTACACTAAAGCACACTACTTACCTTAGCTGTTATAATCTGGACCAGGTAACATGTGAAGAGTATATCCTCACTGAGCATTTAAAAATGATGTAAGCAAACAACATCACCATTTTCTTCTGCTGAAACGATTGGCCCGCAAGAAATCAAGATTACTTTTATGGCTACCAAAAGATGTGGCACAATAGATGAAACAGAGGACGAAAATTCATTCATATCAATGAGATTATGTAACTGGGAAAGAAACAGAATTCACCTATTATGTTAATAGGAACCACAAACCATCTCAAATTATCTGTGTAGCACATGTAGTCAGAATGAAGCACCTGGGCAGCAACAAAGATAATTTGAGCCATTACAACACAGGGAAGGGTTGCAGCAGCAGCAACAATTCTGTAACTACACATCTGGTGAAATAATTTATATGCATCAGAATTCATACAGAATTGTTGGCTGTTTTATTTTGGACTACAAATACATGCGCGTGTATACAATTAGGAAATCACAAAATCAAAAACCAACTGGTCTAAACTGATGCATGAAAATACCCCAAACACACAAAAAAAATGGATTCTTCAGGGAAAACAGATTGCAAGGAGGGACCAAAATCACCAGGGCAACTCTTTTAGGCTATGTAGAAACCACATTACAGCAAATGGAGCTGGGGACGCCCGGCGACCGCGGGCACCCGCGTTGGCCGAAGGCGCCGCGCCGTACCGGCGTGCGGCCTGCGAAGCGCGCGGAGGGAGGCATCCCGCAGCGCCACCACGTCGGGAGAGGGGGGCTGCAGCGGGGATGCGAGCGGCGCAGAGGCAGCGGCGGGGAACGGCGAGGGCGGGCGCGGCGGAGGCGCCTAGGGTTCAGAGAGGACGAGTCGAGGGCTGGAGGGGCGTTGGGAGAGGGATGGAAAAATCGTACGACACAGTAAGGGGCGACGTGGCAGTGGAACATGTGGCTGAAATTTAGCGGAGACGTGGCTTGCTGAGGTGAAAGTTTTGGTATATAGGAATAAGGATCTATATTGTAGATATGCATATACTAGTATACATGTACATTTCTTAGGAAATTGGCTTGATGATTCCTGCACATAGACAGTGGCGGATCTATGATGAAAATCTAGGGGGTTTAAGTTCACACGAGGACAAAGACATCAAGCTCAGCTCAACGCTCCAGCATCGTCTTCAACCTCAGCTCAACGCTCAAGCTCCTCCTTTCTATCATCCAATGGCAGACAAATTTAGGGGGAGGCTGAGGGGGGCTCCACAGGCTCAGCCATGGTAGGGGGGGGGGGGGGGGCTCGAGCCCCCCTAGCCCCCCTGGCAGATCCGCCGCTGCACATAGATACTCTTGTCTACCTTGTTTCCATCGAGAAGGGTATGACTCAGTGACTCGCTTTTTTCCCCTAGGACAGGAAAAGCTGATTCTTTGTGGATGACATTATATGTAGACTAGCAAACATATTCACACGTTGAAATAGAATGTATAGCTTATTGTGCTATCACCTAGAAGATTTGCGGATCGAAGATTTATAACGGTCGAGTCATCTGTTCTAATACATTTATGAACCAGACTGATTGGAAATATGTTGTTCTATTTTGTTTGAGCATGGATCGTTAAGTCACATATACATGAGGTGTGAGAGGGCTCTTATCAAACAATACACATGCAAGTTTAAACCAGTTGGGACTCTTATCTTTGATTTGTCGTACTCATAGTAAAAACGAGTATGACTCTTAGATGGAGAGAGAGAGACAGAGTGATGGACTGAGGGACGAAAAAAGAAGAAAAAATCCTTTTAATATTATAGGTATATAAGGATATTACTTTCAATGGTTGGTTCCTGATGTAGCGCTCTCACCGTCCCACAAAGAAAAAACTTTTTTAAAAAAATCCACAAAGAGAGATACTTAGCACTATTTGTCATTGTGTCGGCTTTAATTTTTTTTCATCCCATCAGTACCGTTTATCATTGTCTACTAATATTTTGAGGGTATCCGAGCTATGTTGCGTGATCCTTAATTTCTGTTTTGAGATTGGGCATGTTCAGAACGTGGGAAATTTTGTCCGTTTCTGTGTGTTTTTTATATGAAATTAAGGATCTATTTGGTAGAGCTCTATCTAATTCTGATTCTCCGAGAAATGATTCTATAGTTGAAAGTGATTCTCTTTGATTCCTCTGTTTATGTGTTTTTTATATAAAATTCCTCTGTTTATGTGTTTTTTATATAAAATTAAAGGCTTATTTGGCAGAGCTTCATCTCATTCTGATTTTCTATGGAAGCTGATTCTCCTATAGAAGTGATTCTATGGTTGAAAGTGATTCTCTTTGATTCTTTAGCATAAACTCTTGAAATTATGATGGAGAATCACTTCACAGAATCAGGAGAAGCTACTTTTTTCACCTCTCAGCCTTCTAGTTCATTTTAGATAATCACTTTACGAAATCAGCAAATAATTACTTCTCTCTAAAAAACTATTTGGCAGAGTTCCTGCAGGATTCGGCAGAGAACCAGCTCTGAGAGCTATGCCAAACAAGCCTAAACTCTATGAAATTCCTATTCTAAAAAGGCCTTGAAAATTGAAAACAGATTGCAGGGTGGATGTCGGAGCGCTCTTCCAACTAGTAGGAGCCCAAACGATCGCTCTCTCAGGCGAGGCCTGCTAAGGTCTGGGTGGGCGGACCATCAGCCTGATCGGTTGGCTGGTTCGTATCGTTGCGGGTTCATGAAGAAGTATTACTGACTAATTTATATGAAAAAATACTATTCCAACTAAAAATTTACGATCATTTACAACAAAACCACGTCCAAACGAAAAGGCTCCTTAGCCTGACGCCGATAGATTTTCCTGCCCACGCGCTCCCGCCAGCGCTCGTAGGTCCCACGCCTGCCTCCCCGCCCATGCGTTCCCACCACCGCTTGAAAGTCCCACGCCAATGATAATTTCGCGACTCTGGCAACACGCGCACGGGTGGGCTGAATACTGGACCACTTCATTACTCGTGCATGGAGCCATGCAGAATTCCAAATCTGCTGACATCATCGTTCATGCAACTTTTTAAAAAGTTAAAAATGTCATATTAGCCAAATTGAGATTCTAAATTAAATTC
Organism: Miscanthus floridulus; assembly: GCF_019320115.1. Classification (NCBI taxonomy): domain Eukaryota; kingdom Viridiplantae; phylum Streptophyta; class Magnoliopsida; order Poales; family Poaceae; genus Miscanthus; species Miscanthus floridulus. Next base: position 14,873,947 of record NC_089592.1, read on the forward strand.
CTGTTGCACCATTATATTTCTTATAATAAATCTTCAAAACAAGATCTCACTTAGATATGTTTAGATAAAATTTTATTAATGAATATTTTTTATATAATATGGAATAAATTTTATTGAGCAAATACAATGTTGAAAAGATCTAACAATGCCTAGAGAGGGTGAATAGGTGTATCTAAAAATTAACTGTAAATACTAAGTTCAAATTTATCAGTCAATGTCGACCCGACAGTTTGGGTCGAAACTCCCGATGTTGTCAGAAGTTTCGGCACAAACTGTAGAAGTCCCAACGCCTACGTGAACTACAAAAGTAGTGTTAAATTTAACTTTGCGGATAAATAATCTTACAACCCCACTTCCTAGTGGTTTAGTGAAGATGTTGGGTCACTCTCTTGACGCCAAAATGCCTCCAAACTATAGATCGAGTCCAAACCCTAAAATAAAGTTGGAGAGAGAGACAAACAAAGACAAGTAATCCTGAGCAAACACAACAACATGAACACGGGACACAAGGATTTATCCTGAGGTTCGACAACTCCACAAAGGAGCTCCTACGTCCTCATTGTTGAGGTGACCACAAAGGTCGGAGTTGAAAGCATCTAGACCCCTAGTTGGGTTTCGATGATTAGTCCCCGAGCTTGCTGGAAGGCGAGGTATCAGCCTTGTAGCAAGGTCTAAGTGAGAAAAATAAATGCCTCTCAACTGTATGTGAGTACAAATCATATGTAGCCGAGGAGAGCAGTCTCCGAGCAATGGTCGAAGAGTGGTCGGGGCAGTCCCCGAGCACGAGAGTCCCCTAGCACGATGGTGGTCTGGACAGTTTCCGAGCACGAGGATAGTCGCGACAGTCCCCGAGCACGAGGGTGGTCTGGTATATCCCCAAGCTTGAAAAGTGTGGCAAAAAATCATATGCCACTTGTACTATTATTTTATGTATTTATTTACATGTTCCGTCAAGTCCAATCTGACACGTCTGGTCAAAAAAGTAGACGGGTATAGCACGTCATACTGCCTTTTTGTCTTGTCAAGCAAACAGTTGCATGGCACCTGTCAGTAGGTGCGTCAGCGTGGGCCCTTCCACACTGGCAACGAAGAGACGCATATATTGGCATAGATCTCGAGGCTGTGAAAACAACCGTCTGCGGCGCGTGCGCACGTCTCCCAAGAATTCCGGGCAGACGAAACAGCGTAACTCTTGGGTTAAATACGGTATAGGATAGGTAAGTTACTAATTACTGAACCCCATTGCCATTCGCAACCGCAGCTGTCTTCTTCCTCTTGCCAACCCTAATACATCCGAAATCGCCACCAATCAATCCGCCGCCATTTCCCCGTTCACCAACAAGGCCAGCGTCATGGCGAAAAGTGATGCACAGAAGAAAGCAGGGATCATGGCGAAGGAATGGTGGAAATCAAGAAGCAATGAGCAGACCATTGAAGACCTCGTCACCATGGGGGTACTCCACAATAAGGAGCTCGCAGGGTGGCATGCGCCGGAGGGCGAAGGGTACCCCGATCCACAACCAGGTGAGATCGTGGTGTTCGAGGACTTCTTTAAACGGGGATTTGGGGTTTCGGTACACCCTTTTCTTCAGGGGCTCTGTCTTTACTATGAGATTGGGATTTGCAATCTGCATCCCAACTCGATCCTCCTTGTCGCCACTTTCATACATCTCTGCGAAGCATATGGCGGCTTCCAGCCCCATTTTGATTTTTTCCGCCATCTTTTGTCTGCGGAAGAAAGGAAGCGGTGGTTCGAAGATAGCCAAGGGTGTGTACCTCAACCTCCGTGACGGCATGAAAGCTAGTACCTGCACTGCCCATGGAACACGTCGCTAGACAACTGATACAAGAAATGGTTCTACATCCGCGAAGAGCCGAACACGATCACGTTGTGCGACGTGGAGTACATTCTAGAGAAGATGACAAGCTGGTCAGAGAAGCCTGAGCACCTGGAATAGATTCTAGAAATATTTGGGATGATCCCATGGAAGAAACTGGACGGTCCGAACTTGACCACGACAAGCCTAATGAGAATGGTGGATGCACACTTGCTACTCTCCTTACACTAATGAGGCCTTAATCTTGGATTCTCAAATCTCAATCACCTCACTAGGCTTTTGCTCTCCTTTACACTCTCAAGGGTGTTTCTCAGCTGAATAAATAGGCAAGAGACCTCTCTTGGACGAGTGGAGTAAGTATTTATACCCCCTCATTCAAAACATAACATTTGGAGGCTGAGTCATCACTCTGCGGGGTGATCGGATGCTTCGGCCAGTTATCCCCGTCACTGTGTCAAAAAGAGCTATTAAGTTCAGACTGGACTCTGGCCTGCGTCCGATCATCACTGGTCGGACGCGTTCGGTCACGAAAATTGCTCTCTAAAACCTTACTGATGTTGACCGGTGCAAAGGTCTCTCCAAAATCCAACCCTTTAACTTGAGAGAACCCCTTTGCAACTAGTCTTGACTTGTTCCTCACTGCAATGTCTTGATCATCTTGCTTGTTGTGGAACACCCACTTTGTTCCAATGACTCTTGCACATTGTGGTCGCTCTTCCAGAGTCCAAACTTCATTGCGAGTAAAGTTGTTCGACTCTTCATGCATGACATTTATCCAATCGGAATCTTGAAGAGCTTCTTCTACATTCTTAGGTTCAACACAAGAGACAAAAGAGTGATGTTTAATAAATAAAGTAAGTTTTTAAGAGCGAGTCATTACACCCTTTGAAGAACTCCCTATGATAAGATCTTATGGATGAGCTTATAGTAGAGGTGAATTTCTTCTATCAACCACTTGAGGGGGAGGTTATGGAGCATCAACATCTTGAGCTTGTGCCACCATTTGATCATGAGAGACATGAGTATCTTCATTTTCTACTCTCCCATCTTTATCACCATCTTGTGGCATATTTGATGAGGAAGGTGGATCAATCACTTGTACATCATCTTCATCATCTTTGGGATTGATGTCTCCAACTGGAATGTTCTTCATAACCTTCCTCAATGGTTCATCACCTATATCATCAAGATTCTCATATGCTCCTTAGGAGCCGTTAGATTCATCAAATTCCACATCATATATTTCTTCAACCAAGCCGGTGGCATGATTAAATACTCTATATGCTTTGGACTTTGATGAGTAACCAACAAGAAAGCCAATATCACAACGTCTTTGAAACTTCCCTAGGTGTTGCCGCTTCTTGTAGATGTAGCATTTGCATCCAAACACCCAGAAGAATGAGACATCCGGCTTCTTCCCATTGAGCAACTCATAAGGTGTCTTGACAAGAAACTTTTGAAGGAATAGGCGGTTGGATGCATAACATGCGGTGTTGATAGCTTCCGCCCATAGAGCTTCGGGTGTGTTGTACTCATCAAGCATTGTTCTTGCAAGTGTGATAAGTGTCCGGTTCTTTCTCTCAACTACACCGTTTTATTGAGTATAGGTTGCGGAGACCTCATGCTTGATTCCAACTTCATCACAATAAGCTTCAATATTTGTGTTGTCAAACTCTTTTCTATTATCACTTCTTATCTTCTTGAGCTTCACTTCAAACTCATTTTGTGCTCTTTTGGCAAACTTCTTGAAACATGATGCAACTTCGGTCTTGTCATGAAGGAAGAATATCCATGTATATCTAGAGTAGTCATCAACAATTACAAGATAATAGAGATTTCCTCCCAAGCTCTTGTATGTTGTTGGTCCAAATAGATCCATGTGAAGGAGCTCTAGCACTCTTGTTGTTGACATGTAAGCTTTTGTAGGATGAGTGTTTGCAACTTGCTTGCCGGCTTGACATGCACTACAAAGCTTGTCCTTCTCAAATTTCACATCCTTCAACCCTCTCACCAATTCATTCTTCATAAGCTTCTTGAGTGAGCTCATCCCAACATGAGCAAGTCTTCTATGTCATAGCCACCCAAATGATGTTTTGGTGAATAGGTATGTCTTCAAGTTAGAATCTTCGGAGGTGAAATCCACTAGATATAGGTTGTTGTATCTAAATCCCTTGAATATAACTTGATCATCATCTTTCTTAGATACAACCACTTCCTTCTCGGTGAACAAGCATTGAAAACCAAGATCACACAATTGATCAACGGATAGCAAGTTGAAACTCAATGAAGTAACATATAGCACATTTGAAATTAAATTTTGATATTGCCACTTTGTCCAATCCTTGAACTTTGCCCTTTGAATTATCACCAAATATTATCCTTTCTTGGCCATCTACTTCTTCATCTAGTGAGGTGAACATACGAGGATCACCAATCATATGTTGAGTGCAACCACTATCAATTACCCAATGACTTCCACCGGTCTTGTAGTTCACCTACACACAAGAGATCAAGCTTGTTTAGGGACCCAAACTTGTTGAGGACCCTTGACTTTCTCAACAAGTGATTTTGCAACCTAAATTTTCTTAGGCCTATTCTTGTTGGGAGGTCATAAGAACATGACTTTTATTTTTCCACTAGAATCCTTTCTAAGCATGTAATGAGCATTGAAAGCAAAAGGCCTAGCATGCTTGGGCAAGGGTTGTAGTGGTGGAGTTTGACACTCATGGGCAAAGTGACATTCTTATCCACACTCAAAACACCTCTTTGGCTTTGGCTTTGACTTGTGTTGTTGTTGGTGTTGAGCTTGAGCTTTCTTCTCTTGATGTGCCAAGTACCCAATGCCACTTCTATTCATCTTCATTACGGTATTCATGAGTAGCTCACTTTAAAGATATTGACCTCTTGTGAACTTGCTCAAGCCGGTCTTGAGATATTCTTTTTTCAACTTGAGCTTCTTGTTCTCTTCTTTGAGTTCATCATGATTTTTCTCCATCTTGAGTTTCTTGTTCTCTTCTTTAAGCTTCTCATTCTCAAGAGCTAGATCACAATCATGGTCAATGTTCTCTATCACAATAGTGTTGGTGGTTGATAGCTTTTCAAGATCTTTCTTGAGCTTCTCATTCTGATTCTTTATCTTGACATACTCATCATAGTTGTCGGACTCAACCACTTGCTTGCCTTTGCTACTAGAACTGTGCTCAATGCTCTCAATAATCAAATCATCACATGATGTAGCTATATCAATCTTAATAACATGGTTAGTAGCATCATGTGGCTCATTGGATAATAACTCATGAGAGACAATAAGATTATCATGATTAACCTTGAGATTTGTATACTCTTCTTTTAGCATATTATAGCTAGTGGTGAGCTCATTATGTATCCCCTCAAGTTTATCATATTTTTCCTTAAGCTCCTTTTTAGATGATTTGAGCTCATTGAGTTTGGATGACATAGTTTTATTTTCTTCTCTAAGCTCAACACTAGATTTTTTCACTATGTCATGTTTAGCTAAGAGTGAGTCATTCTTAAGTTCTAGCTTTTCATTTTTAGCTCTTGTCTTTCTAATAATTTTAGTATATTGATTTAGCAACCTGACAAGATCATCATATGAAGGTGATTCAAATTTATCATCACTATCACTATCATCATTGCTAGCATGATCATCACCACTACTATCATCATCATTTTGTACCTTTCTTTCACCCTTGGCCATAAGGCATAGGTGTGTAGAGGATGATAGCGGTGGTGTCGGTGAAGATAGTGAAGAGTCAATCACAATAGCGGCCACCTTTTCATTCTCACTATCATCATCGAATGAGCAACTTGATGAATCAATATCCGTGAGCCAATCACCGACGATGTATGCCTTGCCATTCTTCTTCTTCTTGTGGAAATCCTTCTTCTTGTCATCTTTCTTCTTGTATGGCTTATTTTTCTTCTTCTCATCATTATCTTCATCACTTGAGTCATCTTTCTTACCCTTGTACTTCTTCTTGTACTTGTCTTTCTTGGGCTTGGGGCATTGATGAGCTAGATGACCAAGTTCTCCACAATTATAGCAATCCATCTCGGAGATTGGCTTCTTTCTATTGCTAGTGAAGAACTTCTTTTTCTTGCCATCAAACTTGACACCGTTCTTGTTGAGCTTCTTAAGCATCTTGGTGGTTCTTCTCACCATGAGAGCAAGACTTGCATCATCAATTTCATCATCACTTGAGCTCTCATGTTCAACTCTTGCTTTGCCCTTGTTCTCTTGGCTAGCCTTAAATGCCAAGTCTTTCTTCTTGGTGGAATAAGAGCCATCTTGTGGTGTGATGTGCATATACATCTCATGTGCATTAATCTTTCCTAATATTTGAGTTGGTGTAGCGGTGAAAAGATCACCTTGATGAAGCATGGTCACAATATGCCCATATTTGTCACTAGGAAGGACACTCAAGATTTTCCTTACAACATTGGAGGGTTGCATTTGTGTAAGTCCTAGCCCATTGACTTCCTCTACAAGAACATTTAAGCGTGAGTACATCTCATTTGCACTTTCTTTAGAAAGCATCTCAAATGAATTAAGCTTTTTCATAACAAGATGATAGCATTCCTCACGCTCACTCTTTGTTCCCTCATGGAGCGCACAAATGTCCGACCATAGTGCATTGGTGTCCTTATGGTTCCGCACACGGTTCAAAACATCTTTGCAAAGGCCTCTAAAGATGGTGTTTCTAGCCTTTGCATTCCATTTTTCGTAATTAACTTCATCGCCTTGAAGGTTGGCGGGATCCTTAGGTTTTGGGAAGCCATGTGAGGCGGCTCTAAGAATTCTAACATCTAAGGCTTCTAAATAAGCCTCCATGTGGATTTTCCAATAAGGAAAATCATCTCCCTCAAAGATAGGAGGAGGTCTATCCTCGTAGGACATCTTTCTCTAGACGGTTAAGCCTAATTTAGTAAGCACGAGGCTACGATACCAATTGTCATTAATCACCAAAACCCAACTAGGGGCCTAAATGCTTTCAGAAGTGAAAGCCCTTCAGAGACTGAAATCATCCAGGCTGCAATGGAGGCAAACATTCATGAATTCATCAGTGGTCTACCAGAAGGGTATGGCACTGTTGTTGGAGACAAAGGGAGCCAGCTTTCAGGAGGGCAGAAACAGAGGATTGCTATTGCAAGAACAATACTAAAGAGGCCTGCCATTCTGCTTCTTGATGAGGCAACCAGCGCACTTGACGGTGAATCTGAGAGGGTGGTTATGAGCTCTTTAGGGGCCAAAGTGTGGAAGGACAAAGATGAGCAAACCAGTATGATTACAACTATCACAGTTGCACACAGATTGTCCACGGTCATAAATGCAGATACGATAGTTGTGATGGAAAAAAGGAAAGGTTGTTGAACTTTGTAATCACCAAGCGTTGATCTCCGCTGAAGATGGCGTTTACTCAAGATTATTCCACTTGCAAAGCAACATGAAAGATTGACCACCATCTATTCAAGTTCCAATGTGGCCAAAGACCAAAGACACTTAGCAAGAATAGCTTTAGGAGATTAAGCATCGCTTAAATGCACTTGCTGTCACTTCACAAATTGTAATAACATAGCTATCTCATATACCGATGATGCATAGTCCATCAGTTAGGGCAAAAAACAACTACTATTTATTACTTGAATGATATCTGTTTGGAGCGCCTCCACTGCCATATGTTTAACCTTATTCTTCCTATGCAATATAAGGCTAGCCAAAATATCGAAGCTAGAATAACAATATTTAAGCCAGGAAAGGGGTTCAGTAATATACTAATATAAGCTGGTTCCCCTGCATGCGGTCCATCAACTAGTTTAACCATCTTTTAAGGTTGAGGACAACTTGAACAAAGCTCTCTACAAGAAACTAGCTGAATATCTATTTTTTTGTAAATAAATAGGCAAGAAATATAACATAGAAAGAAAGAAAACATCATGAACAAAAAAAATTGAGCTACCTAAAATATTACATGCCAAAAATAGAACTACCCAAATTCGGTACAATGGACATTACATAAAAAAAGTTGAGATGCTTTATTTCCAATGAACTATTAATTAACTATGAATCTATAAGATACAGCAAGTTCACATAATGATCATACTATTCACCCAAATCAAAACTGAAATCAGAGAATCAGGCTGTTGGATGACTATTCACTATTGTGAAAGTTCTAGGCACTAACATGATGGCATGTGGTTTTAGAGGACGTAATAAGACTTGCAGCAGAAACTACCTTGTTTATTACTGGACACCTTGCTCTTGTAGTCTTGATGATGCAATTTCCCTTTTTGTATGCAGCAGAAACATCAAACACATTTAGCAAAGCATCATGTATACGTACGAGGAAATAACCGGTGTATTTATTTGGAATTTGGAAGGACTAAGGAATATGTAGACTAAGATCGGGTTCCAATAGCAAAGTGGCATTGCTTTTTTTTTAACGGGAAATATAGCAGGGGAAGCCCCCACTGTAGGATTTTATTAAATAAAAACAGAAACATGTACAAAAGATAGAGAAATAACAACAAACCAACCAGCCAGAGGGCTGAGGTAGCCACGGCGGGAAGGGAACCGCAGGCCAAAAACCAGGGAGGCCCAACAAACCAACCATCCAGAGGGCTAAGGTAGCCACGACGGGAAGGGAATTGCAGGCCAAAAACCAGGGAGGCCTAAGAGAGGAGATCTAAACATAGAAGAAAAGCTACACGTTTATCATCTCTCATTCTAAAAGCCTGAAGTTTGGCCTCTTCGTAGAAGAGGTTTTTCCAAGAAGAGAAAGAAGGCCGACCTCTGTCAAATATGAAGTTGTTTCTCTGCTTCCAAATATGCGAGGCAGCAAAGTGGCATTGCTATTCTGGATTAGACTTGTAGCTGGAGTAAAGTAATGTAACGTGTAGATGAAAACAATGTTGCCGCATGCCATATAATATGGTTACGAGGACAAATGACTCATGCTTAGTATTTCCCAAAGGTGTGACTTTTACTGCAAAACTAAAGTCGGAGACATCATCAAGAAAGTTTACTTTCATGGCCCCGTTCGCTTCGCTGAAAAAATAAGCCAAAACACTGTTCCAGTTGATTTGTTGTGAGAGAAAAACACTGTTCCGGCTGAAAAAACAAGCTGAAAAAGACGAATTATAAGAGAAGCGAACATGGCCATGAGCAATATATAATCTATTTTTTCGAGGCAAAGGAGTCATGAACAAAAAATGAGCAATAGATAATCTGTTTTTTCGAGGCTGGAGCTGGAATAATTAATTATGAATCTTGATAGTATCATCCGTGCAAATTTGTAGCTATGTGGTTGTTATTGTGTGTACTAGCTACTAGTGCTATAAAACTCAGTGTGCCGGCTACTCACTTTTTTGCAAATTAACACAAGATCCGGGAAAAGCAATGCCACTCATCCAAGAGAAGGATAGGCCCACTGAGTCATCTGAACCTAACATTGCAGATGGCAAGAAAAGCACACCAGCAGCATCTATGGCGCCAGAAACACAGGCTGAAGACAGATAGTTTCCATTCTTTGGCCTGCTTTGCTACGCGGATGCACTAGATAGGCTGCTCATGGTATCAGGAACCATGGGGTCCTTCATACATGGCATGGGGCCTTCAATGTCGTACTACATACTAGGGAAAACTCTTGACGTGGTCGGGAACAACATGGGCAATAACGAGGCCACAGTCCATGAACTCTCTAAGGTTACCTCAGATCTGATTTATTTTCAAGCTACCCTGTTAAATGCCATTCGATTCTGCTGATTGATTTTTGTTTGATTTTAGTGTTGTTTCACTAACATTATCTACTTTACATGTTCCTGTTCGCAGTTAATTCCATACATGTGGACCTTAGCAATTGTTACCCTTCCTGGCGGAATGATTGGTGAGTGAAGTCTTCAATTTCTAACTTTCCTATGTTATCAACAATGTAAGACAAAGAAAGCAAACCGGTAATTATGCCTTGTATGAAGCATACTGAAGCTCTTTGCAGGACGGATGCAGTAGTATTTAACCAAACATCATTTATTGGACACCTAAAAAATAATTGGCCAAAAAACTATCTTTGAAGTTTGAATACAGTAGCAGGCAAGCAGCAAATTGAAAAAGAAATAAGCATGCAAATAAAACAATTCATTTGGTGGTAAGAAAGAGGAATACATAGTAATTATAATGTCATTCCCTATGTAACTACTTGTCCACACATGCAGCAAGAACACAGCATCGTGGGAATTGAAATGATATGAAATAGCTTAAGTATTTTCCATGAATTCTCTAATCTTTTCGTCACGAACTCACAATGGCCCTGCTATAGAAACTGCAAGTTGGATGTATACAAGTCAGAGGCAAATGGCACGCATGCGGATAGCATATCTGAGATCAGTGCTCAGTCAAGATATTGGAGCTTTCGACACTGACTTAACCACTGCAAATATCATAGCTGGGGCAACCAATCACATGAGTGTCATACAAGATGCAATTGGTGAAAAGGTATTAATTTTCCTTCTAGTATATCACTGCAAGAGTACTAACCCAAAGAGAAGTACCAAAAATTTGCTCGATGATAACCAATCTTAAAAGTTGGCTTACTATTTTCTTCAGATGGGTCACTTTATGTCAAACTTCTCCACATTCTTAGTTGCTATCATTGTTGCCTTCGCGTGCTGTTGGGAGGTTGGCCTGCTCTCTCTGCTAGTTGTACCTATGCTCCTCATGGTTGGAGCATCTTATGCCAAAATGATGGTCCGCATGTCCCTCACAAGAACATCTTTCGTGTCTGAAGCAACCACTATTGTAGAACAGGTACCTATGCAAATGAATGCCTTGTTAAAGTTAAGTAGGTTTAAATTGAATTTGTAATCACATGATATATTTGTCCACAGAATCTTGCACATATAAAGACCGTCTTCTCATTTGTTGGAGAAAAGTCAGCTATCAAATCTTTCAACAATTGCATGGATAATCAATACACATTAAGCAAGAAAGAGTCGATGGCGAAAGGTCTAGGTTTGGGAATGTTACAGATCGCAACATTCTGTTCATATTCATTGGTAATCTGGGTTGGAGCAGCTGCTGTAATTGACAGAAAAGCAAAACCTGGTGAAACAATTGCAGCCGTCATTAATGTCCTCTCCGGTGCAATGTAATACTGAGAAATCTCCTTTCAGCAATGTAGGATATTGCATGATTATCTTGTACTCGAATGTTCAAATATATATTAATCCTATATAGTTGTCTGTGATTCAGATATCTATCGAATGCAGCACCAGATCTTCAGGCCTTCAGCCAAGCAAAAGCTGCTGGGAAAGAAGTATTTAAGATTATCAAAAGAAATCCAGCAATAAGTTACGAATCAAAGGGAAAAATCTTGGAAAAGGTCACTGGAGATATAGAAATACAAGAGGTGCACTTCACATATCCATCCCGTGAGGATAAGCCAGTTCTCCAAGGTTTCTCACTGGCTATACAGGCAGGCAATATTTTAGCTCTTGTGGGGAGCAGTGGATGTGGAAAGAGCACAGTGATTTCTCTGGTTCAAAGGTTCTACGATCCTATATCAGGTAACATTATAGGGCACATGCTTATCATTGCACAAACATTCATTTATGGATATACTATTCAATCAGTATATATGTGGTTGTGTCCAATAGTTCTTGACATTATGAGATAGAGTTTTTGAGGTTACAACCTTACATGACCACTTCACATATTCAATTCTACACAAACATAGGAATGAAATGTGGGTATATCAAACAAAATCCAATACTCAGAAACAAAAAAAATGGAAAGGAAACTTATGCATAGAATATAACGGTCAAATATTGTGGCTGCTAGTTTTCTTGCAAAAATCTTTTTGTGAATAAGTTGTTATAAAATGCAGGCGCGATTCTCATTGATGGCCAAGACATTAAAACACTCGATCTGAAGTTCCTGCGGACAAATATAGGTTCAGTTTCCCAAGAGCCATCACTATTTTCAGGTACCATCATGGACAACTTGAGAATTGGCAAAATTGATGCAACTGATGAAGAGATAATTGAAGCAGCCAAAACAGCTAATGTGCACTCTTTTATATCCAAACTTCCAAACCAATATGCAACTGAGGTGAGATTTTATTTTATTTAAGCAAAGACCATTGAACACCTCCCGAATCTCGTTTCTTTTATTTTCCATGGTTGTGGATGAAATTATATCAAATTATTAATATATTTAATAGCCAGAAAAATTAAGCTGGACACTGAAGAATTTATTTTGTTGTCAGCTAGGAAGCTCAGTACCAAGAAATCATGTGGAAGCAGCAATATGCTGCGTATGCTCTTTATTAATTTTCATAAAATTTTATTAGACTCCAGAAGTAGAAAATAGCAATCATCGCTTCTTTGATTAACCACTACAGGTAGGAGAAAGAGGTGTACAATTATCAGGAGGTCAGAAACAAAGAATAGCAATTGCAAGAGCCATTCTAAAAGATCCACCAATTCTACTGCTTGATGAAGCGACAAGTGCACTTGATTCTGAATCTGAGAAGATAGTTCAGGAAGCTCTTGACATAGCTATGCAAGGAAGGACAGTTATCTTAATTGCCCACAGAATGTCAACAATCATAAATGCAGACAAGATCGTTCTTGTGGAGAATGGAAGAGTAGCTCAATCTGGAACACATGAAGAATTGCAGGAGAAAAGTGAATTCTACTCAAGTATATGCAGTATGCAAAATCTGGAGAAGGATTCTGGCAAGAGCAAGACAAGGTAGATGCAATCAATTGACCACTTTTTTTTCCACATAGTAAAATGTTCTCGCATTGAATCCATCATGGCACTGTACTGAAAATGCAACAATGTAACACCGAGAATATGCTTTTCTGCAACTAGATCGATGATACCTAACTTGGTTTACATGGAACTGGCGTACAGTTTACTCATTTGTTTATTTGATTGGTAAAACAGATTTATTGATCAAGTCAAAGAAGAAAAGGAAAAAGAAGAATCACAAGATGGAACATACAACAAACCATCTTTCACTTCTAGTGAACAAGAAAAAACACTAGAACAGACCGAGCAACCAAAGCAAGCAATCAGAAAGAGAAGATCAGCTTTCTATAGAATATTCCTTGGAACTTTTAAACTGCTCCCGGAGAAGGTTCTGCTGGGCTCCACAGCAGCAGCAATCTCTGGGATTTCAAGGCCTATATTTGCTTTCTACATCATGACAGTTGGCATAGCATACATTAAACCAGATGCAAAGAGTATCGTCAGCAAGTACTCAGTAATTTTATTCCTCATTGGACTGCTCACATTTTTCAGTAACATCTTCCAGCACTATATATATGGCCTGGTTGGTGAAAGGGCAATGAATAACCTAAGGGAGGCCCTCTTTTCAGGTTTGTTGACGACCATAACTTTGTGTCTCTCACAATTGCAATTAACAAAGAAGAATATGATTTGTTGTTGTTCGGAATCATAACACCATTTCTCTTCAATGAACGCAGTCATTCTTCGGAATGAAATAGGTTGGTTTGAACAACCAAAGAACAGCGTCGGCTTTCTAACCTCACGTATCATCGGTGACACCTCCATGATTAAAACCATCATATCTGATCGGATGTCTCTCATTGTCCAATGTATCTCTTCAATTGTAATAGCCACAGTGTTGAGCACAGTAGTGAACTGGAGGATGGGTCTTGTTGCATGGACTTTGATGCCATTCCACTTCTTTGCTGGCATTGTACAAGTCAGGTCTGCAAAAGGTTTTGCCACTGACTTCTCTACATCTCACCGGAAGCTAATTTCCCTTACTTCAGAGGCTGTCAGCAATATTCAAACCGTGGCATCGTTTGTTCAGGAAGATGAAATACTAAAGAAAGCAGACTTATCACTCCAAGAACCAATGCGTACAAGCAGAGTAGAAAGCATCAAATATGGTGTAGTACAAGGGACTTCCCTCTGTTTGTGGCATATGACACATGCCATCTCATTGAGTTTCACCATCATGCTACTTGATAAGAACCTATCATCATTCAAAGATTGTGTACGATCATACCAAGCATTTGCAATGACAATATCTTCCATCACAGAGCTATGGTCATTGATCCCTCTAGTCTTGTCCGCTATCACAGTATTGGACCCTGCGCTTGACATACTTGACAGAGAAACGCGGATTGTACCAGATGTTCCAGAAGTGCATTCTGAAGAAAGATTAGCGGGTGACGTTGTGTTTCAAGATGTCAGTTTCAGCTACCCTTCAAGGCCAGAAGTGATCATACTAGATGGCTTCAATCTAGATATTGAACCAGGGCAACAGGTGGCATTGGTCGGCCCAAGTGGTTCAGGAAAATCCACAGTGTTGGCTCTTCTGCTAAGATTCTATGATCCTTGTGAAGGACAGGTGCTTGTGGATGGTAAGGACATCCGAGACTACAATTTGAGATACATGAGAAAGCACATAGGACTAGTTCAGCAAGAGCCAATCTTGTTCAACTTGTCTATTAGAGAGAACATCAGCTATGGTAATGAAGGTGCATCAGAATCAGAAATAGTTGAGGCTGCAATGGAGGCAAACATCCATGAGTTCATCAGTGGCCTGTCAAATGGATATGACACTGTGGTTGGGGACAAAGGAAGTCAGCTTTCTGGAGGTCAGAAGCAGCGAATTGCCATTGCAAGAGCTATACTAAAGAGGCCCACCATAATGCTATTGGATGAAGCGACAAGTGCTCTAGACGGTCAATCTGAGATGGTGGTGATGAGCTCCCTGCTAGCAAAAGAGTGGAAAAACAAAGGTGAGCTTTCAAGCAAGATCACAAGCATCACAATTGCACATAGAATGTCCACAGTCACGAGCGCAGATGTGATTGCCGTGATGGATAAAGGGCAGGTGATTGAATTGGGCAGCCATGAAACATTGATCTCGGCAAACAATTGTGTTTACTCCAGACTGTACCATATGCAAAGCAAAGGAGTCAAAGACTAATATCATGATGTGCCGCACAGAAAGTAAAAGCAACTGTGGAGTCAAGATCTGAAGGGAGGGAGGATCTCACTGCCAATACATTCATTGGCAAGCATTTGATGCCCCAAGAGATATGTAACTGCACTTTTGCTTGTGAGAAATAAGTTGGTTGAGTACAAATGCCATCGTATATGAACACTGTTCACTGTTCACTACGTATTTTGATAAAATTAAGTCTGCTGGCCTATTAGGGGCCGTATCGTTTTGTCAATTTCTGCAATTTTCAGAGCCCAAGTCTTCAATCAAGATCCTTGAAACCAATTTCCCAAGGATACCCCCATTCTTACTTCTTAGCATGCATATTCTGCTCGGAAATAGTACAGAACGCAAGATTTAGAGTAGCTGCATAACCAAATCACCCCCCCCCCCCCCCCCCCCCCCCCCCCCCCCCCCCCCCCACACACACACACACACAAAAAGAAGTTATGCAACGAGGGACAAAGTGTTTGGCCCAATCTCATAATTCTAACGATGTTTATTTGAGAGAGAGAACGGTATTAATCATGAGGTTGTGGTTGCATCAACATTTAACATCACAATCACAATCACAATTCACAAAGAAAACGAGGACTCTAACCCTATCCTCCACCAAGAGAAAAACGTCGTACAACCAAACTTACACCATACAGCAAGGAAAGTAGGAAACCGAAGTATTTTGAAGCTACTATTTTCAGGGAGACGAATGGGAAACCTACGCAGAGATTGCACTCACCCGCTCATCAGCCGTACCGCCTCCGATTCCCCTCGCCTCCTGTTTGGTCCCTTCCTGCGTCTCCCTCCGCGCTCCTTCAGTTGTTGCGCATAACAGCTACCCATCCGGAGGCTGGCGGGCCGCAGTCGCTGCTCCTGCTCCTACGGCGAGAGCGTGGCGACTGGCGACCATGGCGCCGCTTCCGTCGGGGAAAGGAAGGCGCGGGAAGAACGGGAGACGGTGTGCCGCCGGAGACGGAGCGCTCTCCGGCGGCGGGGCCAGTTGGTGCGCTGCCCAGTGTGGGCCTCCCGATCGTAATCTGACGGCCAGGAATGGGAACGGGGAGAGTGTGGGACTCGGACTCCCAGTGTGGGCCTCCCGATAATAATAATATATCATTGGAAAATAGATATTAATAAATATTAAAAATTACAAATATCGATAACTTAATCAATTGTATTAAAAAGCACCTATAAAATGTCATTAACGAATGTCATAATAATATTTTCAAAATAAAATTATGAGTGGCAGCTATTTATGATTCTTAGGCCAGCCTTTGGATTGTAGGAAAAACAAGAAAAAGAAAGGATTTCCAATGCTATGGATGAGTCAGAGAGTTAGTTTTTTCGCAGAAATTGCTTGCATAAAAAACGTAGGTAACTTTCTTTTATGTTTGACTTCACACAAAAATCGTGGAAAAACATCTATTCAAACCTCGTGTTATTATTGTGTTTTTCCTACCACGATTGATTCGAACACCTGATTCTCTGAAAAAATATTCTACAAAATTTATGTTTGTTTTTTCTGCTTTGCAATCTCATTCATGGGTTTTTTCCTAAAACCTAGATCCATATAAGGTATCAGCCAATAAATATCATGTGTCAATCATCCTAAGTTTTTAAAGCTTAATATGTATGGAAAAATCTAAAAAGTATTCATAAAAAACAGAAATATGATTTATGTATTCTTCACTTCTCTGTTGATTAAATGGGATTGCCTTAGCTAAATAATAACGGTCCAACCCATTATGGCTAAACCACACTAGCTTGTTGTTTTTGTTCATGTCTCATTTGGAACACAGGTATGAAAAGAAAGAAAAAAATATAGGATATACATATACCTTGACACATCAAATCGTGATGTAAAGGAAAGTTTAGAAAGAAACCTTTAGAAGCAACATTGGAAAACATAGAAAGCAAAACAATAAGGTTGAACCTAATTTCTCTTCCTCCAAAATCCTTTGGAATAGCCCAATCCAAAGGATCTGTTGGAAAGCATTATTTGTTCCAAAAGCTCTCACCGAAAATTTTTCTTTACGAATTCAACCCTCCAAAATTTCTACTCCAGAGCCTTCTTCACCTCAGAAAGTACGATGTGCCAATATATAGTATAATCATACTACCCGCGGTATATACAACTATGGCCATTGTGATATGATAAATTTGCACTGATATTGGCAGCCATCCTTTATCGTGAAACGGCCCACGGTTTTGTAGGACTCGCCCTCCACATTTGGAGGCAGGTGGTTAGAGCCCCGGGGCGTCCACATGGTGCCCCCCTCCTTTCTAGCTCTCGGTCTTTCCATTCCCGCACAGCAAGTGCTCCTACGGTCCTACCACATCAGTGGCAGTGGTGCGGGGGCGGAATTTGGCAGGTTGGGATGGTCATTATCTTACGACTCGCGGGATTATTCCTTGACACGGAGTGATTAGCATGTGGTTTACTGACTTACTGCGTGCGTAGGGTAGCATTCTGATGCTCACTCGTGGGCCCTGAAAGCTCTAGTTTGGTTTTGGTTAATTGATGAAACCCTAAGTGCTAACCTAGTTTATCCAAGTGATTAAGAGATAGGTAGCACTACACCAAGTGATGAAGCAATGGCGAAGATCATGATGATGGTGATGGCATGGTGATGATCAAATGCTTGAACTTGGAAAAGAAGAAAGAGAAAAAACAAAAGGCTCAAGGCAAAGGTAAAAATAGTAGGAGCCATTTTGTTTCGGTGATCAAGACACTTAGCGAGTGTGATCACATTTAGGTTAGATAGCCGTACTATTAAGAGGGGTGAAACTCGTATTGAAATGCGATTATCAAAGTGCCACTAGATGCTCTAACTCATTGCATATGCATTTAGGATCTAGTGGAGTGCTAACACCCTTGAAAATGTTTGTGAAAATATGCTAACACACATGTGCACAAGGTGATACACTTGGTGGTAGGCACATTTGAGCAAGGGTTAGTAACTTCACCGATGGAGTGTCCACCCGTAGAGTGCGGACAGTCCGACGGTGCCATCGGCGCCCTAGACAGAGAAGATGAAGGTCACTATATGTGACCGGACGCTAGTCTCGGTTTCAAGGGAGCATCCGATTAGTGGCAGTAGAGGGCACGTGTTTCGATCTTTGATCAGACGCTGGCACTAATAGTGATTGGACGCTGGTAGGGTGCGTCCGGTCAGTGCTGACGTACGCTGACATGAGGCGCACAGAGGAGACATTGTGTGACCGGACGCTGGGTGAGTCCGGTCGAGCATGACCGGATGCGTCCAGTCGTGAAATGTCACGTTTGGAACCTTACTGGAAATGACCGGACGCTGTGCTCTAGCGTCTGGTCACTTTCTAACTGACGTGTCCAATCATCTCTTGACCGTTGAAATCGGGCGATCGGCGTTTGAAGCCGATGACACGTGGCGCACATCGCACGACCAGACGCTGAGGTCCAGCGTCCGATCAATCTGACCGGAGCGTCCGGTCGGCCCATGTTCAGTGCAGTGAGGAGCCCAACGGCTCTATTTCGTGGGGGCTTCTATTTAAGCCCCATGACTGGTTCAAGCTCACTCTCTTGGCTATTTGCATTATCATAGCAACCTTGTGAGCTTAGCCAAAGCCCTCCCACTCATCTCCATCATTGATCCATCATCTTTGTGAGATTGGGAGAGAATCCAAGTGCATTGCTTGAGTGATTGTATCTAGAGGCACTTGGTGTTCGTGTTGCGCTGCGGATTTCGCTTGTTACTCTTGGTGGTTGCCACCACCTAGACGGCTCGGTGCAGCGGTGGAGGATCGGCACGAGTTGGTGATTGTTCATGGCCGTCTCCGGTGATTGTGAGGGGAGTTGTACCTTCCCCGGCAGAGTGTTGAATGGTAACTCTAGTAAATTGCTCGTGTCATTGAGTTACCTCACTTATGTGTAGGTTCTTGCGGTGTCCAATCATGTGGACGAGGTTTGCGAAACACCTCTTAGCTGCTGAACCACCAAGTGTTGGTCGACACAATGGGGACTAGCGTGTTGGCAAGCATGTGAACCTCAGGAGAAAAATTGGTTGTCTCTTGCCATTTGATATTCTCCCGATGATTGGTTTCATATACATCTTGTGATTGATTCATTCCTCTACACGGCGGTATAACCATCCTACTCACTCGTTTACATTCTTGCAAATTAGTTGTAGCAAGCTCTTTAGTGTAATTAGATTTGAGAGCTTGCTTTGCTTTTTAAGTTTGCTTAGTGGAGCTCTTTAGAGTAGAAAGTTTGAGAGCTCTTAGTGAGTAGTATCATAGCAAATTGTGTGTCTAGCTATCATTGCAACTAGAATTATTGGATAGGTGGCTTGCAACCCTTGTAGAGCTAGAGCAAGTTTACATTTCGCTATTTGTCATACTAATCAAATTGCTCTAGTTGATTTGTAGATTTTTAAATAGGCTATTCACCCCCTCTAGCCATATTAGGACCTTTCAAGTGGTATCGAAGCCGTGGTCACCGTTTGATTGAAGGCTTAACAACCTCAGTGTCAAATTATGGCTCAAGTTGTGTTCAACCATGTGGGGGGCAAACCACTATTCTTTGATGGCACATGCTATGATTATTGGAAGAGAAAGATGAGGATGTATCTTGGTTCAATCAATGATCAAGTATGGGAAGTGACCGAGAATGACTATGCTATCATCGATCCCGATGATCCCACCAACCAAGATAAGATCAACAAGCAATGCAATACAATGGCTCTCAACACCATATACAATGCCATTGATTCCAAGGTGTTTGAGCAAATCAAGGATTGTGAAAGAGCAAATGAGGTGTGGAAGAGATTGGAGAAAACATATGAGGGCACATCGGCGGTGAAGAGTGCCAAATTGTATATCCTCAAGGATAAATTGACAAGCTTCAAGATAAAGGAAGATGAGAGCATTCCGGAGATGTTCCATCGTTTGTAAGTGATTGTCAATGATTTGAAGGCATTGGGAGAGAAGATCAAAGATAATGATGTCTCTCATCGGTTCTTGATGTGCCTACCTCCAAGATTTGAGATGTTGAGATTGCTCATCATAAGAGGAGGATTAAAAGAGATTACCCTCAACCAAGTACTAGGTGATGTCATGACCCAAGAGACATACCATGTGGAAAGGGAGGGGGATGACAAGGAGGACAAGAAGGAAGAAGAGGACAAGAAGAAGAAGAAGAAGAAGAAGAGTGTAGCATTTAAGGCTAGCTCATCATCATCCAAGAACAAGGGCAAGTCAAAGCAAGAATCAAGTGATGATGATGATCTTAGTGACATTGATGATGAAGCCATGGCTCTATTTGTGCGCAAGATGGGCAAATTCATGAAGAAGAAGGGCTATGGTGCAAGAAAGAGAAGAGATCACACCAAGAGCAAAGAGTATGTGAGAAGATGCTACAATTGCAAGAGCCCCGATCATGTTATAGCAAATTATCCCTATAATAGTGATAATAATGAAGATGAGAAGAAGAAGCACAAGAAAGATAAGAATGAAAAGAAGGAGAAGAAGGAGAAGAGAATGACCTTCCAAAAGAAGAAGAAGGGTGGAGGCTATGTAGTCACTTGGGATAGTGATGGTTCCTCGGATGGTGATAGCTCTAGTGATGATGACAAGAAATCTATCAAGAGAGCACCAGCAAGCATCGCCATCAACAAGAAGCTCTCCATCTTCGACACTCCATCAACATGTCTCATGGCAAAGCCTACCAAGGTAAAATATGATGAGAGTGATGATGATGAATGTGAAAGTGACTCTTGTAGGAATGATAATGATGATGATGAGGATGAGGATGAGGAGTACACCAAGGAGGAGCTCTTGGACATGTGTGAGCAAGTGCACGCTTGCAATGAGATAAAGAGAAAGGAGTGCAAAGAATTGCGCAAGAAAGTAAAATTTCTTGAGCAATCCTTTGATGAGCTCAATGCTACTCATGAGAGGCTAATGGAAGCCCATGAGAAGCTTGGCAAAGCTCACTCTAAGCTTGAAAAGGCTCACTCCTCTCTTATTGAGCAAGTCAAAGTGGAGAAGGCCAAGAAGAAGCAAGTGATCATATCATGTGATGTGGGACTAACATGTGATCTTATTGATGAATCTATTTTTGTTGCTCCCACTAACACTTCTTGTAGCACTACCACTTCCACTTCACCTTGAGTGATGGTCTCACTTGTGAAAACTCACTAAAAGTGGAAAATGAGACCCTCAAGAAGGAGATGAATGAGCTCACTCGTGCCTTAGGCAATGCCTATGGTGGAGATGCCCGCTTGCTAAAGTGCTTGGGTAGCCAAAGATTTTCTCTCAACAAAGAGGGATTAGGCTATACCCCCAAGAAAGGCAAGGCGACTTTTGTCACTCCCAAAGTTAGCTTTGTGAAGGGCAATGGTCAGTTTTGCAATAGATGTAAACAAGTCAGGCATATAGAGCAAAATTGCAAGACTAATAAGAACAAGCTACCTAATGTATCCTCAATTAAATTTGATTCTTGTTACATGCTTTTCAAGGGTGCCAATGGTGTGAAGGCTAAGTTCATTGGTACACCAATTGTGGGCCCAAAGAAGAAGGCCATTTGGGTACCAAAGACCTTGGTAACTAACCTTTAAGGAACCAAGCAAGTTTGGGTACCTAAAAAGAATTGATCTTCTTTTGTAGGTAAACTATAAAGCCGGAGGAAGGTATTGGGTGCTTGATAGTGGGTGCACACAACACATGACTAGTGATCCAAGAATGTTCAATTCAATCAATGAAAACAAGAGCAATGAGATTGATAGTATCACATTTGGTGACAATGGCAAAGGCAAGGTCAAAGGGCTTGGTAAAATTGCAATATCCAATGACTTGAGCATTTCCAATGTGCTATTAGTAGATAGCTTAAACTTCAACCTATTGTCGGTAGCTCAATTATGTGATCTTAGTTTCAAGTGCATATTTGGTGTGGATGATGTAGAGATCATACGTGTAGATGGCTCTAACTTGATATTCAAAGGATTTAGATATGAGAATCTATACTTGGTTGATTTCAATGCTAGAGAAGCTCAATTGTCAACATGTTTGATCACTAAGTCTAGCATGGGTTGGTTATGGCATAGAAGGCTTGGTCATGTTGGAATGAAACAATTGAACAAGTTGATTAAGCATGACTTAGTTAGAGGCTTGAAAGATGTCACATTTGAGAAGGATAAGCTATGTAGTGCATGTCAAGCCAGAAAACAAGTTGGTAACACACATCCTAAGAAGAGCATGATGAGCACATCTAAGGCATTTGAGTTAATGCACATGGACTTGTTTGGACCAACCACATACACTAGCATTGGTGGAAACAAATATGGATTTGTGATTATGGATGATTTCACTAGATATACAAGGGTCTTCTTTCTTGGTGACAAGAGTGATGTGTTTGCAACATTCAAATCATTTGTCAAGGGCATTCACAATGAGTTTGAAACAACTATCAAGAAAGTTAGAAGTGACAATGATAGTGAATTCAAGAACACTGGAATTGATGAGTTGTGTGATGAATTTGGAATTAGACATCAATTCTCAGCCAAGTACACTCCTCAATCAAATGGCTTAGTTGAAAGGAAGAATAGAACTTTGATTGACATGGCAAGATCAATGTTGAGTGAGTACAATGTGAGCCATTCATTTTGGGTCAAAGCAATCAACATGGCTTGCTATTATAGCAACCGACTCTATTGTCACCCCATGATGGAGAAGACACCTTATGAGCTTTTGAATGGAAGAAAGCCCAACATAGCATACTTTTGGGTTTTTGGTTGTAAATGCTACATATTGAAGAAAGGCACTAGATTGAGCAAGTTTGAAAAGAAATGTGATAAAGGTTTCTTGCTTGATTACTCCACTACTAGCAAGGCTTATAGAGTTTGGAATTTGGCTAGTGGTACTCTTGAGGAGGTTCATGATGTGGAGTTTGATGAAACAAATGGTTCTCAAGAGGAAGATAAGAATCTAGATGATATAAGAGGCACTCAATTGGTCAATGCAATGAAGAACATGGACATTGGTGAGTTAAGGCCTAGAGTGGTGATTGATGTTGAAGATGACAAGAATCAAGTGCTCTCTAACTCAAATGTGCAAGCTAGTGGTTCTCATGATCAAATCCAAGCAAGCACTAGTGATGACAGTGTGCACGATCAACAAATGGCTAGTTCATCATCTCAACCAAGTGATCAATCAAATGCTAGCAATCAAGTGCAAGTGCTTCAACCAACCAATGTTGCAAGAGATCATCCATTGGACATTATCATTGGTGATATTTCAAGAGGTGTGCAAACAAGATCAAGATTGGCTTTATTTTGTGAGCATTTCTTATTTGTGTCATCCATTGAACCTAAGAAAATAGATGAAGCTTTGAGGGATGTTGATTGGGTCAATGCTATGCATGAAGAGCTAAACAACTTCACAAGAAACTAAGTATGGGATTTAGTTGAGAGGCCTAAGGATCATAATGTGATTAGAACCAAGTGGGTCTTTTGGAACAAGCAAGATCAAGATGGGATAGTAATAAGGAATAAAGCAAGATTAGTGGCTCAAGGTTACACTCAAGTTGAAGGTCTTGACTTTGGAGAAACATATGCCCCGGTTGCAAGATTGGAAGCAATTAGGATCTTGCTAGCTTATGCTTGTGCCCACAACATCAAGTTATACCAAATGGATGTGAAAAGTGCATTTCTTAATGGGTACATCAATGAGCTTGTGTATGTTGAGCAACCTCCTAGTTTTGAAGATGAAAAGAAACCCAACCATGTTTACAAGTTGAGAAAGGCTTTGTATGGATTGAAACAAGCACCTAGAGCATGGTATGAGAGATTGAGGGATTTCCTACTCTCTAAGGGATTCAAGATGGGAAAGGTTGACACCACTCTCTTCACCAAGAAGCTTGGAAATGACTTATTTATAATGAAAATCTATGTTGATGATATTATTTTTGGGTCAACAAATCAAGATTTTTGTGAGGAGTTTGGCAAGATGATGGTAAGTGAGTTTGAGATGTCCATGATTGGAGAGCTTAGTTACTTTCTTGGTCTTCAAATCAAGCAAATGAAGAATGGCACATTTGTGAGTCAAGGCAAGTACATCAAGGACATGCTCAAGAAGTTTGGAATGGATGATGCTAAAGCTATTAGTACACCAATGGGGACAAGTGGAAGCTTGGATAGTGATGCTAGTGGCAATATGGTGGATCAAAACATATATCGGTCTATGATTGGAAGCCTACTCTATGTGAAAGTGCATCTAGCCCTTTAGTGGGTTTTGGATGATTGAATGACAACGTGATTAAAGGACTAACCCATTTGCTTAGTGTGGACAGGTAAAAGGTTATCTCACAGGTACTTAATGAAAGCCAAAATAATGTGTTGTTGTATAAACAATCTAGTTCAAGCACAAGACAACAATGCAAATGGAATTCATGCTAAGGCTTAATTATTGTGGGATTTCCATGTACTATATGAAAGCAAGCTCGTGATTATTAGTTAATGAGACATGAGGGATTGTATATGGATTGGTCTCATATTTGAAGCTTGCTAGATTGAAATGAAAATGATAACAATACATGAATGGATGATTCAACACAAGATGTGACTTGATGGCTTGAAATGGTGAAGATAGCAAGGAAAGGCTTCGAGGTACTAAGCAAGGGTGAAGGGCAAGCGACGGCTTGGCGGCCGAAGAACCTAGCTAGGGTGAAGAAGAAAGTACTTGCATTTAGTTGAGGTACTAATCAAGCCAAGATGGTCATATTGATGTGAAGGATCAAATCTATAATGAAGTATTTGATGGAAGTGACTTGATACATTTGGGATTATTCAAACTTGATGAATGGAATCAAGTCACATGCTCAAGATGGCTACGCTCAAGTGAAAAGATCAATATCAACATGGTAGCACCCTTACTTGATAAAGATTGAAAGGGACGGCATCAATTCAAAAGAGAACAACTCAAGTGGTACAAATTCATATTTTCGTTTATCTTGAGTTTAATAGGTATGCCATACTATTAAGAGGGATGCATCATGTTGATAGATAATGTTTCATAAGTGCTCAAGCCAACCCATGTGAGTTTTGAGTATTTGAGCGACAAAAGTGCTAACTAATTTCTTGCTGGTCTGGCAATACCGGACGTGTCCGGTATTCATACCGGACGTGTCCGGTATTTGTCCAGCAGCTGTAAAACTATTATTCTCCGGGTTGGTTCATCAGGAGTCCCAGCATGGGTCAGGAGTTCTGACGTCTCGCACTTCAACTGACTTAGAGGGTTCACTGTCCTGGTCATACCGGATGTGTCCGGTATTCATACCGGACGTGTCCGGTATGGATGACCAGAGGCCAACGGCTAGTTTTCAAAAGTCGTGAGGGTCGGGAGTTCCGACGTGAATCGGGAGTTCCGATGATCAGGAGTTCCGATGTGCGTCGGGAGTTCCGACATCTCACTAACCTTAACTTAGTTACATGTTTTTCAAATATGCTGAGGGTCGGGAGTTCTGACGTGAGTCGAGAGTTCCGACGGTCGGGAGTCCCGGCATTCATCGGGAGTTCCGACACCTCACAACTTTACTATAACTTAGTTACCATTGGCGCAGTGTGAGTCATACCGGACGTGTCCGGTATGCATACCGGACATGTCCGATATTGCAACGGCTATAAAACGGCTAGTTTTTCAAGGGGGCTATAAATACCCCCAAGCCTCCACCTTTGGAAGCTGCTGATTCTGCTGAGATAGACACACGTTTTTGAGCCTTGCCAACTCTCCTAAACCCTCTCTTAGTGAGTGTGTGATCCAAATTGCAAAATCAATTTGTGGGTTGAGAAAGAATTTGAAAAAGAGAGCAAGCCACCACTTGAGCACTTGTGCATATTGTCAATCTCAGTGATTCGCATTTGTTACTCTTGGACTCTTCGGTCCTAGACGGCTAGGCATCGCCGGAGAGCAACCGAGAGATTGTGGTTGCCTCGGAAAGTTTGTAACGGTCAATTCCGCCGCCTCGGAATCATTTAGTGGAAGGAGGAAAAGGAGTTGGTAAAGACTCCGGCTAGAGTGACCTTCGTGGTACCCTCTAGGGCTGACCTTCGCTGGGTCGCCCGCAGCCCCCTCAACGGAGAGTAGGACTCGAACGAGTCCGAACTTTGGTAAAACAAATATCGTGTCTTAATTCACATTTCATTTGATATTTGTGTTGCTCTAGCTGTGCTGCAGGTTCTCTGTGTATATTGTCATCTCTATTAGGTGCCTGCAGTTTGGTTTGAAGATAGAAATCGAAAGGAGCAAGTTCGGGGCTGATCTGCAGAAATCGTGTATACCGAACACGTCCGGTATTCATACCGGACACGTCCGGTATTTCCTGCCTGCACTGAAAATATTTATTCTCTGTTCTAACTTGGTGTTGCAGGGTTGTAGCTTCTAGATATATTCTTTATACCTTGTTTACTTTGCAGCTAACTTGTGAGGGGTGGTAGTACTCTTAATTTGGAGTTTCCATTTGAAACTCCCCTTTCTATTTCCGCATTTAAAGGTATTAATTTTCAGAAACGCCTATTCACCCCCCCTTTAGGTGGCATCCTAGGTCCTTTCAATTGGTATCAGAGCAAGGTTCTCACCTAAAGCTTCACCGCCGTGAGAAAAGGATGTCGACGCCTATCGAGTTGGAGCCGGTGCTTCTCCAAAATGATGGTTCAAACTTTCTACCTTGGTCAATTAATGTACTCAATGCTTTTAGAGATATTAGTTCCTCTTGTTGAGCATATTGTGGATGCAAGCATACCTCTTCCTATAGTTGAGTGGAGCAACTACAAAAATTTGTCAAAAGAGGAAGAGATATGCGTGCAACTCAATGCTCAAGCTATTAATGTCATTTTGAGTACATTGAGTGTAGAGGTTCAAGATGAGGCAATATTCAATGGACAACCACCTCCGGAGAGTGCTCATCTCATTTGGACTAGACTTTTTGATTTATATGGAAAATCCAAATGTGATGATGCACTTGAGATCGAGTCAATGGAAAGTATGTCCATTGTGTCTTCATACAGCGAAGAAGCCTCACAAGACCTCAAGAATGCCGAGCCGGAGCAAGAAGTGCAAGCAGCGCATGACCTGCTGTCTGCCTACATGTACCGGACGTGTCCGGTATGCCTGCCGGACGTGTCCGGTATGGCCGAGGCAGCAGACCAGCAAGCAGCTGTTTGCAACGATGCTCAAGCACAGTGGCAACCAAGTGATGAGTCAATCTCAGTATCTCATGATACTCATCACTTGTGTCTCATGGCCAAGAAAAGCAAGAAGAAGAGTAACAAGAAAGATCAAGAAAAGGAGAAGGCTCAAGTGGATGATCAAGATAAGAGTGATATTGAAGTTGAAGACAACTACAACCTTGATCATCTCAACCATAAAGACAAGTTCATCATCATGAAGATAGTTGAAAAGAATGATGAGCTTGAAGAAGAGATTGAGAAGCAAGAGCAATCGCTTCAAAATCAAGAAAAGTTTCTCATCTCCAAATTGCAAGAGCTAAAGGCAATAAATGAGAGGTATGAAAAATTGTCAATTGAGCATGCTTTAGTTACTAACTCCTCTTCTAGTGTTTCACAACTAGAGAAGGAAAACTTCGAGCTCAAGGCAAGGCTAGATGAACTATCAAGCAAGTATAATGAGCTACAAGCAAATTATGTTCATCTAAAGTGCTCTCATGAGGAAGTAGTAGAATCAAGCATCATGCTTGAGGTGGCTCATGAGGTTGTGATTACATCGGTAAAACTCTCTCAACCTCTCACACATCCGCTCACTAGTACACCGTCTCAATTAAATATTTCTTGTACTAATGAATGTGCTCCTCAAGCAAGCCAATCTTCGATTGAGCTAAATCTTATAGAAAACATAGAGCTCAAAGAAGAAGTGCAAAGATTAAAGAAAGATGTGATTCGGTTGAAGGGTAAGGAGAAAGCACAACCTTCTCAAGATAACCGTGATAACATGGTGAAGAAGCTTGAGAAGGGTTCAAACCTTGCTTCCTCCAAAGCCCAACAAAAGAATCACATCTCAAGCAAGGCCAACACAACCAAGAGCAAGAAACATGGAAAAAGGATGTGCTATGGTTGTGGATTGTATGGACATGAGTGGGCTATGTGTCCACACAAGAGTTGGGCCGACAAGGTTGAAGCCGCAAATCAAAAGGCTTCTACCAAGAAATGCCCAATGTACAAAGAGGCAAGAAAGGAAGCCCAAGTTGCAACAAGAAGATGCTATGGATGCAATGAGATGGGCCACAAGGTTGATAGATGTCCATACAAGCAAAGCAAGCATAAAGCAAACAAAGGCCGCATATGCTATGCTTGTAAAAGAAAGGGGCATCTAAGCTATGAATGCCCAAATGGTAACTCACCTAAGCCGAACACATTTGTTTATAATGATATGCTTAGGAAGACCACAAATGGAGTTGGCATTAGCAAGGTGATGTGTTCACCACAAACTAGTGCTAAAGCCATTTGGGTGCCTAAGCACTTGTTGACTAACTCAAAAGGACCCAACAAGAGTTGGGTACCAAAGTGTGCTTAGGTTAATGATGTAGGTACTTTGTGATGAGATGAAATCTTCGGGGTGGTTGAGCAAGCAATTTGACTATATTCACTCAATCTATCAACCAATTCTTATCTTAATCCCTTATATGGTTGACCCGAAGATAATTCAATGAACATCTCATATATTTCATCCTCACCATTGGTAACAAGTACCTAAACCTTTTAGGATAGCCACCTTGTTCATTTCATGTTCTATAGTTCACAAATAGGTACATTTGTGAAATAATGAAAGTGGCTAATTAATTTCACTTGAGATTTATCATGTTTGCCATATGATGCTTTTGATCGCTCTCTAGTAGAGTAATTTATTTGTTGAGATGCTAGTATACAATAAATAATAAAGCTAAACAAAGAATCACAAGCAGCAACTTAATTGGTTCTGTCTTTCACCTATCGGACGTGTCCGGTATTACTATCGGACGTGTCCGGTATGGCCAGGGACAGAAAGTCAGTGTTTCTTTTCTGTGTATTCCGGACGTGTCCGGTATACTACCGGACATGTCCGGTATTGCATGGACCAGAACACTAATTGTGTTGCAACTGAGTATTCGATCCATACATTTTTTATATATCCCTAACTTACTCAGAAGCTTGTGTTTTATCAAATCTAAGTGGATTGTGAGCATCTCTTAAACTCACTTTCAACTATGGCATTCTTATTTGGTTTATGGTCAAAATGAAAATTGGCTCTCAATTTCTTATTAGAATAAAAGTGCTTGTTGAAAGTCATTCAAAATACTTGAAGCACTTATTTAGGGGGAGCTAAATTTCTATTTTGCACCATTGTGGACTAACAAATTTATCTAGCACTCTTTGTAGTCCTTTGGATGAAAAATTGAATTTGTATCAAGCATGATTACTTGGCAATCAAGGTCAACATAAAGATTATCATGCCATGTATCTTTTTAGTGGTATTCTTGTGGGCTCAAGGCAAAGGTATGTGTTTACATACATACATTGTAAGTGCATCTAAGGCCCTTTATATGTTAGAATGTGCATTTGTGTGACATAGGAGAGATGTTTTTCAAAACCCCTAACTAGCATGAGTAGGAAGTGTGAATTTGAAAAACTATTTGAATCTTGGTCTTTGTGACCTAGCCTTGCCATGTGATGATTATAGCTCTCCTTGATTGTTTGATCAGCTAATCACACATGACATGGCTCTCTTAAGTCCACAATCTACTTTGTCTCACTTTATCTCTCTCAAGCAAGCAAATTATTGATTATGCCATATATTTGGAAAAGAGAAAATAAATTGATGGCATTCGATAAGAAAAGTGATAGTACTCGGTTTGGATCAAGATCATACACCTTTTTGGACTGAGCAACAACAGAGAAAGGGTTTGGAAGAGTGAGAACACATTTTGGAATTATTTGGGCCAGCCCAGTGAATACCGGACGTGTCCGGTATGATACCGACATGTCCGGTATGAGCGGGACTATAAAAACAGAAGTACCCCTTCGGCCCAGACTTGTCTGTCTCCTTCCAACCAACCAGCCGATGCCCTTCTTCCCACCTAGGGCGACCGAGGATTTCATCAAGGAAAAGAGAGAGAGGGAGATTGCATTGGAGAAGGCTTGGATCAAGGATTGAAGGCCCGTGGATTTGGATTTCACATCGCATTCTCATCTCTCTTCTCAAGGTACCCTAATCACGGACCTCGTCCGATCTACTTGGTCAATACATGATTTGAAAATTCCTTCGGTCAATATGCTGCATTGGTGATGGAGAAGCTATGCCCAAAGTTTGGTATTAATCCGTGTTGGTTTGAATCAAGGAACCCTGGTTAGGGTTGCTGGTCGCCCATACCGGACGTGTCCGGTATGCTACCGGACGTGTCCGGTATGACCCAGCAGAGCAGGCTCTCTGCTTCCTTTGATTCAAATGCTATCCTAGAATTGTATATTAGGCACAGTTTCTTCTGTATCTATGTTTTGCAAACCTTGTGACAATGGTGTGTCGAGGTGATTGTAAAACCTTGGATAAAAGAATCTATGTCTAATTACAATTCAAGAATAAGCTATGGGCATGTATCTAAAAATCTTTGGAAATCTTTGGATACAGGACAGCAGCCATGAGTGGACGACAGGAGCCGAGGTCCAAGCACAGGCATGATCCAGCACTTGAGAAGTACAAGAAGGCGAGACAGGATATGCATCCTGGATTTCAGCCGACCAGCAGGAGGTCCACCCAGGCTGCCTCTAGTGCAGCAGCTCAGTATGCAGAGGGGTCCGGGAGCTCTTCTTCTGACACAGACACTGATGAGTTCAGAGTGGAGTCTAGAGATGAAAGAAAGAGGAAGAGCACTGACAGAGGATCAGATGGTGACAGCTCAGATGAGGAGCAGGAGATTGAGGAGGAGGAGTCAGTTCCTCCAGTTCAGCACCAGCCTGGTCAGGGGATGCATTATGGTCTTCTTGAGACACGTCTGCCCAATGTGCCCTCCTATGTTCCCAGAGTTGACTACAGGGGAAAGGGTATGACCAGGAAGGCTAGAGATGAGCGAAGGGTTGATCCGAGGAGCTTACCTAAGGTTCAGTACGATCACCGCTTCCAGATAGCCTTTCACCTGGACTTCTACT
The DNA here is from genome assembly GCF_019320115.1 of Miscanthus floridulus. Lineage (NCBI taxonomy): Eukaryota > Viridiplantae > Streptophyta > Magnoliopsida > Poales > Poaceae > Miscanthus > Miscanthus floridulus. The sequence goes on from NC_089592.1 coordinate 14,904,949, forward strand.
CCAGTGTGATTCTCACCAGGAACCCTATGATTGCCAGGTCTCAGTGGATTGACTGGCAGTACGTCAGAGAGTTGCAGAAGGCCTCAGTTGATCATGCCATTGCTATTTGCCAGCGCACTGGGGTTTATGAGATCATGGAGTTCCAGCATGACTGGAACACAGAGGTAGTAGCTCAGTTCTATGCTACTCTGTTTGTTGAGGAGGATGAGCGGCGGATGCACTGGATGCTTGAGGGCCAGTGGTATAGTGTTGACTATGATGTTTTTGCCGCCCAGCTTGGCTTCTCAGAGGATGATCTCCAGAGGGACAGGATCCACACCGAGCAGGTGTTACCCCCTGAGCAGCTCGCATATATGTATCCTCCTAGGTGGTGAGAGAGGAGCTGTGGGGAAGGTTCTAGGTCTTCACCCTACCTACAGATACCTGGACAGGATGTTCAGGAAGACTATTGACTGCAAGGGTGGAGACAAGGGCAACATTGCAGATTATTCCAGGAACCTACTCCACAGGATGGCACCTGATGCTCGGCCCTTCAGCGTGTTTGACTTTATTTGGTCTGAGATCAGGAGTGTTGGAGAGAGGCCCCTCAAGGGCTGTGGTTTTGCTCCTTATATCATGCATATGATTGAGCAGGTGACTAGGGCACACATTCGAGTATGATAAGATTCACAAGGCCCTGAAGATTATTGCAGATCTGCCTGAGACAGGGTTACCTCCAGCAGGACCAGGAGGAGCAGCCGCAGCACCAGAGGCAGATGCACCTGGGAGTGGTGCACCAGCAGGAGCTTCACCTTCACCACGTGCTCCTTCACGTTCTACTTCACTGCCGTGGCAGTCCTCCCTCGCCTATCCGCAGGCTTTTCAGCTCCATATTTGGGATGTGCCGTGACATCCAGACTAGGCAGCAGAAGGAGAGGGAGGCTAGGAGGAAGGACACTCGAACCTTGAAGCAAATTGCTTCTAATCTTGAGCTTGATCCTCCTAGGTCTCCTCTATCAGATGAGGCAGCCAGTGAGCCTGAGACTGAGGAGCAGCAGCAGGCTAGATATGATAGAGAGTATGTTGAGTTCATACAGTGACAGCAGCAGCAGCAGGCACCTGAGCACCCTGACACTCTACCACTTTAGGCTCGTGTGACTACTCACTCTCAGCCATGTCCCAGCACTGCAGACGTCTATGCTACATATTGGTGGAGTGACCTGACAGGTGGTGGTGGTTTCTACGGGTCTGGTGGCTATGACCCGTCTGGTGCGGGTGGTTCTCGTCTAGCCGGTGTTGCACGCTCAGATGATGAGGATGCTGGTCGAGATGATGATGATGATGAGTGATGCCAGAGATTAGTGATAGCTTGTAGCCCCTTTGTCCTTAGTATGTCATTGTTGGACCTTTGTGGTGATAGATGACAAAGGGGGAGAGAGACTGATTAAAGCTTCAGGATAGTTTCATTTACTTATCTTTGTACCTGAAGATATGTACTGCAGGCTGTAGTTTGTTTTTGAGCTTCATTGATGTATCTTGGATTTGAGATAGATTGTATCATGTGAGAGATGAGACTTACTTATGCTTTATCTATGTATCTCTTGAGACATGATCTTTATCTATATATTTCAGTGGTTTCTGGACTTGAGAAAATTTGTAATGAGTGCTATGTGTGAATTACATATGTCATATTTATTTTCATAAGGACTATGCATGCTAGAATGAAAATATTTGATGTGATGCTTTTATATTTATTCTTGTGTGATATATCTTGTCATATGCATCACGGTTTCACTTTGTCACACACACATGCACCCCACGGATGCAATGATTTAGGGGGAGTCTCCTATATGTTTTAGTATGTGCAATTGACAATTGAGGTCATTTTGGGAATTCTAATCATAAGCACATATTAAGGGGGAGCCTCTCATAAATCATTGAACCCAAAAGTTTAAATGTTTATATCTTGTGTAAGCTTTAATCAAGTTGTCATCAATCACCAAAAAGGGGGAGATTGAAAGTGCATCTAGCCCTTTAGTGGGTTTTGGATGATTGAATGACAACGTGATTAAAGGACTAACCCATTTGCTTAGTGTGGACAGGTAAAAGGTTATCTCACAGGTACTTAATGAAAGCCAAAATGATGTATTGTTGTATAAACAATCTAGTTCAAGCACAAGACAACAATGCAAATGGAATTCATGCTAAGGCTTAATTATTGTGGGATTTCCATGTACTATGTGAAAGCAAGCTCGTGATTATTAGTTAATGAGACATGAGGGATTGTATATGGATTGGTCTCATATTTGAAGCTTGCTAGATTGAAATGAAAATGATAACAATACATGAATGGATGATTCAACACAAGATGTGACTTGATGGCTTGAAATGGTGAAGATAGCAAGGAAAGGCTTCGAGGTACTAAGCAAGGGTGAAGGGCAAGCGACGGCTTGGCGACCGAAGAACCTAGCTAGGGTGAAGAAGAAAGTACTTGCATTTAGTTGAGGTACTAATCAAGCCAAGATGGTCATATTGATGTGAAGGATCAAATCTATAATGAAGTATTTGATGGAAGTGACTTGATACATTTGGGATTATTCAAACTTGATGAATGGAATCAAGTCACATGCTCAAGATGGCTACGCTCAAGTGAAAAGATCAATATCAACATGGTAGCACCCTTACTTGATAAAGATTGAAAGGGACGGCATCAATTCAAAAGAGAACAACTCAAGTGGTACAAATTCATATTTTCATTTATCTTGAGTTTAATAGGTATGCCGTACTATTAAGAGGGATGCATCATGTTGATAGATAATGTTTCATAAGTGCTCAAGCCAACCCATGTGAGTTTTGAGTATTTGAGCGACAAAAGTGCTAACTGATTTCTTGCTGGTCTGGCAATACCGGACGTGTCCGGTATTCATACCGGACGTGTCCGGTATTTGTCCAGCAGCTGTAAAACTGTTGTTCTCGGGTTGGTTCGTCGGGAGTCCTGGCATGGGTCGGGAGTTCCGACGTCTCGCACTTCAACTGACTTGGAGGGTTCACTATCCTGGTCATACCGGACATGTCCGGTATTCATACCGGACGTGTCCGGTATGGATGACCAGAGGCCAACGGCTAGTTTTCAAAAGTCATGAGGGTCAGGAGTTCCGACGTGAGTTGGGAGTTTTGACGTGCGTCGGGAGTTCCGACATCTCACTAACCTTAACTTAGTTACATGTTTTTCAAATATGCTGAGGGTCGAGAGTTCTGACGTGAGTCGAGAGTTCCGACGGTCGGGAGTCCCGGCATTCATCGGGAGTTCCGACACCTCACAACTTCACTGTAACTTAGTTACCATTAGCGTAGTGTGAGTCATACCGGACGTGTTCGGTATGCATACCGGACATGTCCGGTATTGCAACGGCTATAAAAATGGCTAGTTTTTCAAGAGGGCTATAAATACCCCCAAGCCTCCACCTTTGGAAGCTGCTGATTCTACTGAGATAGACACACGTTTTTTAGCCTTGCCAACTCTCCTAAACCCTCTCTTAGTGAGTGTGTGATCCAAATTGCAAAATCAATTTGTGGGTTGAGAAAGAATTTGAAAAAGAGAGCAAGCCACCACTTGAGCACTTGTGCGTATTGTCAATCTCGTGATTTGCATTTGTTACTCTTGGACTCTTCGGTCCTAGATGGCTAGGCATCACCGGAGAGCAACCGAGAGATTATGGTTGCCTCGGAAAGTTTGTCACGGTCGATTATACCGCCACGGAATCATTTAGTGGAAGGAGGAAAAGGAGTTGGAAAAGACTCTGGCTAGAGTGACCTTCGTGGTACCCTCTAGGGCTGACCTTCGCTGGGTCGCCCGTAGCCCCCTCAATGGAGAGTAGGACTCGAACGAGTCCGAACTTCGGTAAAACAAATATCATGTCTTAATTCACATTTCATTTGATATTTGTGTTGCTCTAGCTGTGCTGCAGGTTCTCTGTGTATATTGTCATCTCCATTAGGTGCCTGTAGTTTGGTTTGAAGATAGAAATCGAAAGGAGCAAGTTCGGGGCTGATCTGCAGAAATCGTGTATACCGGACACGTCCGGTATTCATACCGGACACGTCCGATATTTCCTGCCTGCACTGAAAATATTTATTCTCTGTTCTAACTTGGTATTGCAGGGTTGTAGCTTCTAGATATATTCTTTATACCTTGTTTACTTTGTAGCTAACTTGTGAGGGGTGGTAGTACTCTTAATTTGGAGTTTCCATTTTGGAAACTCCCCTTTCTAATTGTTTCCGCATTTAAAGGTGTTAATTTTCAGAAACGCCTATTCACCCCCCTTCTAGGCGGCATCCTAGGTCCTTTCACTATGTGACCGCATCAAGACCGGATGTGATGTTTAGTGTATGCATGTATGCTAGATTTCAAGCCTCACCAAGAGAAAGTCATTTGAAGGCAACTAAGAGAATATTGAGGTACTTGAAGCATACACAACATATTGGATTATGGTATCCCAAAGGAGCAAGATTTGAGTTGATTGGATATTCGGATTTCGATTATGCATGATGCAAAGTTGAGAGAAAGAGCACATCGGGCACATGTCAACTATTGGGAAGATCACTTGTATCTTGGTCATCAAAGAAGCAAAATAGTGTAGCACTTTCAACCGCCGAAGCAGAGTACATTTTGGCCGGTAGTTGTTGTGCTCAATTACTTTGGATGAAGGCTACCTTGAGTGACTTTGGAATTAAGTTCAAGCAAGTGCCATTGCTATGTGACAATGAAAGTGCCATAAAGCTCACCAACAACCCGGTTCAACACTCAAGAACAAAGCATATAGATGTCTGTCATCACTTCATAAGAGATCACCAACAAAAAGGGGACATTTGCATAGAGAGTGTGGGCACCGAAGATCAACTTACCGACATATTCACCAAGCCACTTGATGAGAAGAGGTTTTGCAAGCTAAGGAATGAATTGAACATACTTTACTTCTCCAATATGTGTTGATGCACCCCCACTATATGACATGCCTCTCCTTCGAGCCAAGCAAGGTAAAGTTGATTGACATATCATCCATCCATTGCTAAGGACTTGTTTAGTACATCTAGACATATTTCACATTTGAATAGGCTCATTCATGAAAATCAAATGAATTTGATGCTTGTATGGTACCACTATTGCTTGTATGCTTGAAATGATCTAGTGGTAGCATATGACATGTTTGTGGGCTTGTAAACCTAGTGTTTGATTTAGAAAATGAGCTATAAGTGTTTAACTCAATATGGTACAAGATAACCCTTATTTGGAGGTATGAAGAAGCTTGTCCTTGGATTAAACCGAGTTAAATATCTTTTGCAAGTAATCTAGATTGAACAAAATTGGGAAAATGATCCTCATTTCACATGGTTTCACTCCAACCTATCTATAATTTGAGCTCACCTTTTGTGCTAATTGTTGACAAAGGGGGAGAGAAACAAAGATATGAGTGATAGGGAGAGATATGATAAAGGAAAGGGATCAATTGAAAATTTGACCACACAAGTAGGGAGAGCAAGCTCATAAACTTGTATGATGCATTTGAATGAACATTTCATTTATTTGCTTACATGGTACAAGTTCTTACTTTCAATATCCATGCTTGTGTGATGTATGCTAGTTATAGGTTTGAATGATGAAATTGAAAACTACCATACATAGGCTAAGTAACTAGACTTATGTTCATTTTATGGAAGCTAGACCCTTGCATGTAATGTTGATCTCACGGGGTATTCTAGTTTTTGTGTATGTCTAGTTACTAATGATGCTAAGGATGGTATAATGGTGCACTCCGATTGGTATCATGCTTCAAAGGTCCATCTCTTATACCTTAGCATTATTTGGTAGACATTGTCTCCTATATTTCCTATCTAAGCATATGTGCAAGCTACAATCCAAACTCTTAGCACATATGTAGGGGGAGAAATTGCTACCATTTGGGATTCATGAAACTTGTCCATATCCTTTACACATGGTAAATATGCTTGGGCAAGCAACATGGATTCAATTAAATTGCAACTCATATCTTTGTGAAAGGGTTGTCATCAATTACCAAAAATGGAGAGATTTAAAGCTCTAGTTTGGTTTTGGTTAATTGATGAAACCCTAAGTGCTAACCTAGTTTATCTAAGTGATTAAGAGATAGGTAGCACTACTCCAAGTGATGAAGCAATGGCGAAGATCATGATGATGGTGATGGCATGGTGATGATCAAATGCTTGAACTTGGAAAAGAAGAAAGTGAAAAAAAACAAAAGGCTCAAGGCAAAGGTAAAAATAGTAGGAGCCATTTTGTTTCGGTGATCAAGACACTTAGCGAGTGTGATCATATTTAGGTTAGATAGCTATACTATTAAGAGGGGTGAAACTCGTATTGAAATGCGGTTATCAAAGTGCCACTAGATGCTCTAACTCATTGCATATGCATTTAGGATCTAGTGGAGTGCTAACACCCTTGAAAATGTTTGTGAAAATATGCTAACACACATGTGCACAAGGTGATACACTTGGTGGTAGGCACATTTGAGCAAGGGTTAGTAACTTCACCGATGGAGTGTCCTCCCATAGAGTGCAGACAGTCCGATGGTGCCACCGGCGCCCTAGACAGAGAAGATAAAGGTCACTGTATGTGACCGGACGCTGGTCTCGGTTGGACCGGAGCGTCCGGTCAGTGGCAGTAGAGGGCGCATGTTTCGGTCTTTGATCGGACGCTGGCAGGGTGCGTCCGGTCAGTGCTGACGTACGCTGATGTGTGACGCACAGAAGAGACATTGTGTGACCAGATGCTGGGTGAGTCCGGTCGGGCATGACCGGACGCGTCCGGTCGTGAAATGTCGCATTTAGAACCTTACTGGAAATGACCGGACGCTGTGCTCTAGCGTCCGATCACTTTCTAACTGACGCGTCTGGTCATCTCTTGACCGTTGAAATTGGGCGATCGGCGTTTGAAGCCGATGACACGTGGCGCACATCGCACGACCGGACGCTGAGGTCCAGTGTCCGGTCAATCTGACCGAAGCGTTCGGTCAGCCCATGTTTAGTGCAGTGAGGAGCCCAACGGCTCTATTTCATGGGGGCTTCTATTTAAGCCCCATGACAGGCTCAAGCTCACTCTCTTGGCCATTTGCATTGTCATAGCAACCTTGTGAGCTTAGCCAAAGCCCTCCCACTCATCTCCATCATTGATCCATCATCTTTGTGAGATTGGGAGAGAATCCAAGTGCATTGCTTGAGTGATTGCATCTAGAGGCACTTGGTGTTCATGTTGCGCTGTGGATTTCGCTTGTTATTCTTGGTGGTTGCCACCACCTAGATGGCTCGGTGTAGTGGTGGAGGATCGACACGAGTTGGTGATTGTTCGTGGCCGTCTCCGGTGATTGTGAGGGGAGTTGTACCTTCCTCGGCGGAGTGCTGAATGGTAACTCTAGTAAATTGCTCATGTCATTGAGTTACCTCACTTGTGGGTAGGTTCTTGTGGTGTCCAATCGTGTGGACGAGGTTTGTGAAACACCTCTTAGCCACCGAACCACCAAGTGTTGGTCGACACAACGGGGACTAGCGTGTTGGCAAGCACATGAACCTCGGGAGAAAAATCGGTTGTCTCTTGCCATTTGATATTCTCCCAGTGATTGGTTTCATATACATCTTGTGATTGATTCATTCCTCTACACGGCGGTATAACCATCCTACTCACTCGTTTACATTCTTGCAAATTAGTTGTAGCAAGCTCTTTAGTGTAATTAGATTTGAGAGCTTGCTTTGCTTTTTAAGTTTGCTTAGTGGAGCTCTTTAGAGTAGAAAGTGTGAGAGCTCTTAGTGAGTAGTATCATAGCAAATTGTGTGTCTAGCTATCATTGTAACTAGAATTGTTGGATAGGTGGCTTGCAACCCTTATAGAGCTAGAGCAAGTTTACATTTCGCTATTTGTCATATTAATCAAATTGCTCTAGTTGATTTGTAGATTTTTAAATAGGCTATTCACCCCCCCCTGTAGCCATATTAGGACCTTTTAGGCCCGCACCGCCTGCCTGCTTGTTGTACCTAGGGATTTAGGGAAGCTGGAGGGGCACGGGCCCTGAGGTGGATCGCGCGGGTGAAACGGTTGGTGGGCAGATACGGTTGCTTGCCCTTGACCACAGGTGTATGACTTGGCATGCAGAGCGAGGCATGCACCTGGCAGCACTTCATATCCCGTGGGAGTGTTTGTGTTTCTCGTAGGAGGTCGTAGTTGAGGTAAGGCTAAGTCGAGTCATGTTTGATGAATGACTTCATGCTCATGTTATGTGTCGTCGCTTGGACCTCCATTCTTCGTTTCCGTTTCTGTCTCCACATACACTTGGATCAATAGCTTATGTAACAATTGGAGGAAGACTCCAGTCAGAACGAGATCTTGATCTTGATTGGACCCCATCTTGGCGAGTGTATCTAGCTACTACATTGTTGTCTTGGCGGAGAACATGTGAAATCTTAATTCCATCGAACTTTACCATCAAGGTTGTGTATCTCTCGGTGGCATGCTTCCTTCCTCATGTCTCGGGCATAATGATTCATCCATGATCTGATTGAGCACCATAAGATAAAGGACAGTCTCAATATCATATTTATGATGGTTTCTATCTATTAATTGTCTTGACATTTCAATTTTTTTTACTAACGTGGCATAGGAATTAATGAAAAAGAGAGGACAAAATGGAGAAATGATTTCTTCTCAAGGGAATGACGTCGACGCTAGCACCGATGCACCAAGAAACCAAGCAAACGCCATTGGAGAGACTCGAGTAGTTTTGATCCGGATCTAGTGTGCCGCCGCCGCCAAACAGATGGCGCACTCGCCCACTCGCTCCGCGCGCGCTCAACTCTTCCGCGCCATCGCTCCCACTCCCGCTCCCGCTTTTCCGCACGTGGTCGTCGTTCCTTCCTTTCCCCCGCGCTTCTCCCATCGCCGCATCGGCATTTTCTCACGCCTGCTCGCCTGGCTCTCCCGCGCGTGCTCACCTGGCCTCAAATTGTCGGTCTCTAAGCCCCCAATTCCAAGACCTAGCATCATCCACCCCCAATCCTTTCGAAAATCATAGAGAACATGAATCCACTTCGGCCGCCATCCTCAAGTTCCAGGCAAGGTAGGGCAAGGCAAGGCAGGGGTGCTTCTGCCGCCCTCGCTGCCCGATCTACTTTGGTCGCCGGTGCTCCCGCCGCCTCTGCTATTGGATCCACTTCGGCCGCCTGTAATCTCACTGCCCTGGCTGCAGCAGCATCTCCACCACTTGGAAGTCTTCAAGCGGCCGGTTTTCCTGTGTGGTGGACAAGTTCTCCGATGGGCTCCAATGAAGGGTATGTTTACTTAACAGGTCTATCGTCCACCACCTAGACCACAGGGTCCGCCTCCAGTGACTCATCTAGATCTGAGGGCCATCATGGCCAAGCAGGTGCAGCAGCTCAGATTTGTGGAGTTTGAGTAGTGGTTTCCGCCGAGGCGAGATGAACGTGCATCAGAGGGCTTCTACACACCACTGTAGGAGGATTTTCTACAATACATATTTTAATAGTGGAGCTGTTTTCAGATCTTAGAGGGTGTGCCATATAGAGTCTATTGTTGTGGCAGCTAGAGAGCAGATTCGCCCCTACCTTTCTTACCTACCAGGGCTGACTAATTTACTTGGATGGACAGGATTGTATGTTCCATCTTGGATCTGTTAGTTCTATGCTTCTCTCTGGATTGACCCGCAGCACAGATTCATACACTTCGCATTCAGTGGCAGAGATTATAGGCTAACAAGCACTAGGGTCAGAGAGATACTCTGGCTTCAGGAATAGCCTGTCCAGCTACATGAGGTTTGCTATAGACAGACAATGCCCCCAGACGTCCTCATGGTGGGATGGTGCCCCCTACAGATCTAGTCCGCCACTGCTTCACAGAGCCATTCGGCGAGGGGTCTAGCAGGACACTCAGTGATCTTACTCCCACTGCTAGAGTGCTTATTGCCATTATGAGGAGGACACTGCTTTTGAGGATGGGGTATCATGAGGGCTTGACTCGCATATAGTTGTGGCTACTGAACTGTCTGATGCAGCAGACAATGTTTGATATTTGGGATCTCCTTCTATCAGAGATAGAGGACACTATTGCTGAGGGGTTCAGAGGTCACCGACAGTTGTCCTATGCCCACTGGATCATGTTTCTTATTCATAGGGTAGTTATAGTGAGGCCGCTTGAGATGCTAGCTGAGTACAGTGGTGCTACGACAGAGTTCTCTACATATAACTTGACTCAGATGATCCGTCATAGTACACTGACTTCACCTAGCCAGCCACGCCGTCGTCTAGAGGTGCCAGAGTCTACAGCCTAGCAGGATGCTACTATCAGGGGCATAGCAGCTATAGAGGAGGAGCAGTTGGATGCTCAGCAGGAGGGGATGGTCGCGAGCGACCCCAGTGACAGCTCAGATGAGGACTACCATGAGATGCCTCCTTGACAACATGGCCATGAGGCCGGTAGCTCTAGTTTAGCTCCACCTGCACCGTAGACAGACCCCACTCTACTTGCCATACTTGAGAGGATGAGGCAGGATTAGGTTCGCCAGGCTCAGGAGACTGCCGCCATGTTTGCACAATTCCAGACTCGATAGGATGAGTTTCAGCGGCAGCAGCAGGCCATACAACAGCAACTCCTCATGCAGCAGCAGCTCCTTGGATTTATGTAGCATGTAGTGACAGCTATTGGGGTTCCACTGCCACAGCCTTCACCCTAGCTTGGTCAGCCTGCCACCACTTCTATGACTTCAGCATTACATCCTAGTGGGCTTCAAAGTCAGGGACAACCACCAGCATAGTTTGTTTCACCTATAGAGCAGGTGTCCCAGTGGTTTGCTTCTCCCATATTAGCCCCACAGTTCACACCTCTTCAGACGGGCTTCACACCGGCTCAGACTTCCTCGCTGCTAGTGACAGAGACTATAGTGTCTAGGAGCCTTGGTGCCTCTTTTAGTGAGTTGATAGGGTAGCCTACTCCACCATATTTGCATGTCTTAGGTCCTTCTATAGTTGCACCTATTACCGGGACTATAGAAACGCTCCCTTCCTCAGTGGCATCATCAGAGCTGGCTGCTCTAGTCATACCTACACAGTCTATAGCAGCTCAAGTTGTTGATCTAACCCAGACCGCTTCAACGTCACTTCTAACTACAGAGGGTCAGACAGCTTCGAGTTCTGGCTCAGATGATGATGGCACTCAGTTCCAGCTTGCTCCTCGTACCTCAGCGCTCGACTTGTCCGCTGCAGCCCCGCCGATCGATCCTTAGGTTTTGGTGTTTGACGCCAAAGGGGGAGATGGATCGAGTATGCTAGACTTAGGGGGAGCGACTTAGGGGGAGCTTAGTTTACTTAGACTATCTATTATATTTGATTTTTATGTGTGATACACTATTATGCATTCGTCGTGTGTTTACCTTTATGCATTAAACTTTTTATGTGATAGTGATATCTACGCGATTGTGATATATGACATGTGTGCTCTCTACTTTGAATATTTACATGTCATATCAGTTGTGCTAAGCTCATTTGCTCTTGCTTCCACGTTTTACTCCGATGCGAATGAGTTGTGTTACTTATACTCATGCTTATTTCATATCTTTTGAGTACATCATGTTGGCTTGGGTCATATAAGCTTGCCTAACTTTTTGTTCTTATTGCCAAAATCTTATATGAACCAAGCATATTAAAAACCTCATCTCTTTCACATACTCGAGGTAGTATTGTCATCAATCACCAAAAAGGGGGAGATTGAAAGCATCTAAGCCCCTAGTTAGGTTTTGGTGATTAATGACAATACGTGATTACTGTGAGTCTGTGACTAACGTATGTTTTGTAGAGGCAATTAAGTTAGATCATGGTAATGGAGATCGATTGGGCAATCATGGTGGTCATGCCCCTACGATAGAAATCATTTTGGTTTTCAAAGGATGAACGGCAAGGTTAAGGATGTACTAGTTCTAAGTGTCGATTGGAGTTGAAGAGACACTTAGAGTAGTTTATGACTTTGTTTTTCCTTTGGCCGTACTATTAAGGGGGTATGGACGGATAGCTTGACCTAGGTGAGTCTAGTGGGTTAGGTGTAGTGCACACTTGCTAATCCTAGCACTAGGTAGCTCCTAAAAAGCCCTTAGATCCATTGGAGCAAACTTTATTCACGTACATTCGAAAGTTGGAAGTGAATGGAGGATCAAATACTAACCGGACGCTGGCTCAGGGTCCGGTCAGTTCATTTGACCAAGGTGTTTTCGTCTGGTGCGACCAGACGCTGAGGGCCAGCGTCCGTCTGGTGCGACCGGACGCTGAGGGCCAGCGTCCGATCGACTCCAGTAAGGTTCCAGAGAGGGAAAATCTCGGGGTGAACTGACCGGCGCGTCCGGTCAACATGACCGGAGCGCCCGGTCACCCCGTAGAGGCACATAACGGTTCGTTTTTCAGCCCATGTTATAAATACTTCCTCCATTCGTGTGTGGGGGGACTTTTGCTCATTTCAACAGCTGAGAAACACCTTTGAGAGTGCCAAGAAGAGCAAGGTCCTAGTGAGGTGATTGAGATTTGAGAATCTCAAAGAGAGCCCTCATTAGTGAGATCAAGAGTAGCAAAGTGTGCATCCACCCTTCTCATTAGGCTTGTCGTGGTCAAGTGAGAGTTCGTGCTTGTTACTCTTGGTGATCGCCCCCCCTTTTGGGTATCTTGATCCTTTCATCCTACCATTCTGCTTCTTCATGAGGCAACCAACGCACTTGACGGTGAATCTGAGAGGGTGGTTATGAGCTCTTTAGGGGCCAAAGTGTGGAAGGACAAAGATGAGCAAACCAGTATGATTACAACTATCACAGTTGCACACAGATTGTCCACGGTCATAAATGCAGATACGATAGTTGTGATGGAAAAAGGAAAGGTTGTTGAACTTGGTAATCACCAAGCGTTGATCTCCGCTGAAGATGGCGTTTACTCAAGATTATTCCACTTGCAAAGCAACATGAAAGATTGACCACCATCTATTCAAGTTCCAATGTGGCCAAAGACCAAAGACACTTAGCAAGAATAGCTTTAGGAGATTAAGCATCGCTTAAATGCACTTGATGTCACTTCACAAATTGTAATAACACAGCTATCTCATATACCCATGATGCATAGTCCATCAGTTAGGGAAAAAACAACTACTATTTATTACTTGAATGATATTTGTTTGGAGCGCCTCCACTGCCATATGTTTAACCTTATTCTTCCTATGCAATATAAGGCTAGCCAAAATATCGAAGCTAGAGTAACAATATTTAAGCCAGGAAAGGGATTCAGTAATATACTAATATAAGCTGGTTCCCCTGCATGCGGTCCATCAACTAGTTTAACCATCTTTTAAGGTTGAGGACAACATGAACAAAGCTCTCTACAAGAAACTAGCTCAATATCTATTTTTTGTAAATAAATAGGCAAGAAATATAACATAGAAAGAAAGAAAACATCATGAACACAAAAAATTGAGCTACCTAAAATATTACATGCCAAAAATAGAACTACCCAAATTCGGTACAATGGACATTACATAAAAAAGCTGAGATGCTTTATTTCCAATGAACTATTAATTAACTATGAATCTATAAGATACAACAAGTTCACATAATGATCATACTATTCACCCAGATCAAAACTAAAATCAGAGAATCAGGCTGTTGGATGACTATTCACTATTGTGAAAGTTCCAGGCACTAACAAGATGGCATGTGGTTTTAGAGGACGTAATAAGACTTGCAGCAGAAACTACCTTGTTTATTACTGGACACCTTGCTCTTGTAGTCTTGATGATGCAATTTCCCTTTTTGTACGCACCAGAAACATCAAACACATTTAGCAAAGCATCATGTATACGTACGAGGAAATAACCGGTGTATTTATTTGGAATTTGGAAGGACTAAGGAATATGTAGACTAAGATCGGGTTCCAATAGCAAAGTGGCATTGCTTTTTTTTGGAACAGGAAATACAGCAGGGGAAGCCCCCACGATAGGATTTTATTAAATAAAAATAGAAACATGTACAAAAGATAGAGAAATAACAACAAACCAACCAGCCGGAGGGCTGAGGTAGCCACGACGGGAAGGGAACCGCAGGCCAAAAACCAGGGAGGCCCAACAAACCAACCATCCGGAGGGCTAAGGTAGCCACGACGGGAAGGGAATTGCAGGCCAAAAACCAGGGAGGCCTAAGAGAGGAGATCTAAACATAGAAGAAAAGCTACACGTTTATCATCTCTCATTCTAAAAGCCTGAAGTTTGGCCTCTTCGTAGAAGAGGTTTTTCCAAGAAGAGAAAGAAGGCCGACCTCTGTCAAATATGAAGTTGTTTCTCTGCTTCCAAATATGCGAGGCAGCAAAGTGGCATTGCTATTCTGGATTAGACTTGTAGCTGGAGTAAAGTAATGTAACGTGTAGATGAAAACAATGTTGCCGCATGCCATATAATATGGTTACGAGGACAAATGATTCATGCTTAGTATTTCCCAAAGGTGTGACTTTTACTGCAAAACTAAAGTCAGAGACATCATCAAGAAAGTTTACTTTCATGGCCCCGTTCGCTTCGCTGAAAAAATAAGCCAAAACATTGTTTCAGTTGATTTGTTGTGAGAGAAAAACACTGTTTCGGTTGAAAAAATAAGCTGAAAAAGACGGATTATAAGAGAAACGAATAGGGTCATTGGCAATATATAATCTATTTTTTCGAGGCAAAGGAGTCATGAACAAAAAATGAGCAATAGATAATCTATTTTTTCGAGGCTGGAGCTGGAATAATTAATTATGAATCTTGATAGTATCATCCGTGCAAATTTGTAGCTATGTGGTTGTTATTGTGTGTACTAGCTACTAGTGCTATAAAACTCAGTGTGCCGGCTACTCGCTTTTTTGCAAATTAACACAAGATCCGGGAAAAGCAATGCCACTCATCCAAGAGAAGGATAGGCCCACTGAGTCATCTGAACCTAACATTGCAGATGGCAAGAAAAGCACACCAGCAGCATCTATGGCGCCAGAAACAGAGGCTGAAGACAGATCGTTTCCATTCTTTGGCCTGCTTTGCTACGCGGATGCACTAGATAGGCTGCTCATGGTATCAGGAACCATGGGGTCCTTCATACATGGCATGGGGCCTTCAATGTCGTACTACATACTAGGGAAAACTCTTGACGTGGTCGGGAACAACATGGGCAATAACGAGGCCACAGTCCATGAACTCTCTAAGGTTACCTCAGATCTGATTTATTTTCAAGCTACCCTGTTAAATGCCATTCGATTCTGCTGATTGATTTTTGTTTGATTTTAGTGTTGTTTCACTAACATTATCTACTTTACATGTTCCTGTTTGCAGTTAATTCCATACATGTGGACCTTAGCAATTGTTACCCTTCCTGGCGGAATGATTGGTGAGTGAAGTCTTCAATTTCTAACTTTCCTATGTTATCAACAATGTAAGACAAAGAAAGCAAACCGGTAATTATGCCTTGTATGAAGCATACTGAAGCTCTTTGCAGGACGGATGCAGTAGTATTTAACCAAACATCATTTATTGGACACCTAAAAATAATTGGCCAAAAAACTATCTTTGAAGTTTGAATACAGTAGCAGGCAAGCAGCAAATTGAAAAAGAAATAAGCATGCAAATAAAACAATTCATTTGGTGGTAAGAAAGAGGAATACATAGTAATTATAATGGCATTCCCTATGTAACTACTTGTCCACACATGCAGCAAGATAATAGCATCATGGGAATTGAAATGATATGAAATAGCTTAAGTATTTTCCATGAATTCTCTAATCTTTTCGTCACGAACTCACAATGGCCCTGCTATAGAAACTGCAAGTTGGATGCATACAAGTCAGAGGCAAATGGCACGCATGCGGATAGCATATCTGAGATCAGTGCTCAGTCAAGATATTGGAGCTTTCGACACTGACTTAACCACTGCAAATATCATAGCTGGGGCAACCAATCACATGAGTGTCATACAAGATGCAATTGGTGAAAAGGTATTAATTTTCCTTCTAGTATATCACTGCAAGAGTACTAACCCAAAGAGAAGTACCAAAAATTTGCTCGATGATAACCAATCTTAAAAGTTGGCTTACTATTTTCTTCAGATGGGTCACTTTATGTCAAACTTCTCCACATTCTTAGTTGCTATCATTGTTGCCTTCGCGTGCTGTTGGGAGGTTGGCCTGCTCTCTCTGCTAGTTGTACCTATGCTCCTCGTGGTTGGAGCATCTTATGCCAAAATGATGGTCCGCATGTCCCTCACAAGAACATCTTTCGTGTCTGAAGCAACCACTATTGTAGAACAGGTACCTATGCAAATGAATGCCTTGTTAAAGTTAAGTAGGTTTAAATTGAATTTGTAATCATATGATATATTTGTCCACAGAATCTTGCACATATAAAGACCGTCTTCTCATTTGTTGGAGAAAAGTCAGCTATCAAATCTTTCAACAATTGCATGGATAATCAATACACGTTAAGCAAGAAAGAGTCGATGGCGAAAGGTCTAGGTTTGGGAATGTTACAGATCGCAACATTCTGTTCATATTCATTGGTAATCTGGGTTGGAGCAGCTGCTGTAATTGACAGAAAAGCAAAACCTGGTGAAACAATTGCAGCCGTCGTTAATGTCCTCTCCGGTGCAATGTAATACTGAGAAATCTCCTTTCAGCAATGTAGGATATTGCATGATTATCTTGTACTCGAATGTTCAAATATATATTAATCCTATATAGTTGTCTGTGATTCAGATATCTATCGAATGCAGCACCAGATCTTCAGGCCTTCAGCCAAGCAAAAGCTGCTGGGAAAGAAGTATTTAATATTATCAAAAGAAATCCAGCAATAAGTTACGAATCAAAGGGAAAAATCTTGGAAAAGGTCACTGGAGGTATAGAAATACAAGAGGTGCACTTCACATATCCATCCCGTGAGGATAAGCCAGTTCTCCAAGGTTTCTCACTGGCTATACAGGCAGGCAATATTTTAGCTCTTGTGGGGAGCAGTGGATGTGGAAAGAGCACAGTGATTTCTCTGGTTCAAAGGTTCTACGATCCTATATCAGGTAACATTATAGGGAACATGCTTATCATTGCACAAACATTCATTTATGGATATACTATTCAATCAGTATATATGTGGTTGTGTCCAATAGTTCTTGACATTATGAGATAGAGTTTTTGAGGTTACAACCTTACATGACCACTTCACATATTAAATTCTACACAAACATAGGAATGAAATGTGGGTATATCAAACAAAATCCAATACTCAGAAACAAAAAAAAAATGGAAAGGAAACTTATGCATAGAATATAACGGTCAAATATTGTGTCTGCTAGTTTTCTTGCAAAAATGTTTTTGTGAATAAGTTGTTATAAAATGCAGGCGCGATTCTCATTGATGGTCAAGACATTAAAACACTCGATCTGAAGTTCCTGCGGACAAATATAGGTTCAGTTTCCCAAGAGCCATCACTATTTTCAGGTACCATCATGGACAACTTGAGAATTGGCAAAATTGATGCAACTGATGAAGCGATAATTGAAGCAGCCAAAACAGCTAATGTGCACTCTTTTATATCCAAACTTCCAAACCAATATGCAACTGAGGTGAGATTTTATTTTATTTAAGCAAGGACCATTGAACACCTCCCGAATCTCGTTTCTTTTTTTTCCATGGTTGTGGATGAAATTATTAATATATTTAATAGCCAGAAAAATTAAGCTGGACACTGAAGAATTTATTTTGTTGTCAGCTAGGAAGCTCAGTACCAAGAAATCATGTGGAAGCAGCAATATGCTGCGTATGCTCTTTATTAATTTTCATAAAATTTTGTTAGACTCCAGAAGTAGAAAATTGCAATCATCGCTTCTTTGATTAACCACTACAGGTAGGAGAAAGAGGTGTACAATTATCAGGAGGTCAGAAACAAAGAATAGCAATTGCAAGAGCCATTCTAAAAGATCCACCAATTCTACTGCTTGATGAAGCGACAAGTGCACTTGATTCTGAATCTGAGAAGATAGTTCAGGAAGCTCTTGACATAGCTATGCAAGGAAGGACAGTTATCTTAATTGCCCACAGAATGTCAACAATCATAAATGCAGACAAGATCGTTCTTGTGGAGAATGGAAGAGTAGCTCAATCTGGAACACACGAAGAATTGCTGGAGAAAAGTGAATTCTACTCAAGTATATGCAGTATGCAAAATCTGGAGAAGGATTCTGGCAAGAGCAAGACAAGGTAGATGCAATCAATTGACCACTTTTTTTCCACATAGTAAAATGTTCTCGCATTGAATCCATCATGGCACTGTATTGAAAATGCAACAATGTAACACCGAGAATATACTTTTCTGCAACTAGATCGATGATACCTAACTTGGTTTACATGGATCTGGCGTACAGTTTACTCATTTGTTTATTTGATTGGTAAAACAGATTTATTGATCAAGTCAAAGAAGAAAAGGAAAAAGAAGAATCACAAGATGGAACATACAACAAACCATCTTTCACTTCTAGTGAACAAGAAAAAACACTAGAACAGACCGAGCAACCAAAGCAAGCAATCAGAAAGAGAAGATCAACTTTCTATAGAATATTCCTTGGAACTTTTAAACTGCTCCCGGAGAAGGTTCTGCTGGGCTCCACAGCAGCAGCAATCTCTGGGATTTCAAGGCCTATATTTGCTTTCTACATCATGACAGTTGGCATAGCATACATTAAACCAGATGCAAAGAGTATCGTCAGCAAGTACTCAGTAATTTTATTCCTCATTGGACTGCTCACATTTTCAGTAACATCTTCCAGCACTATATATATGGCCTGGTTGGTGAAAGGGCAATGAATAACCTAAGGGAGGCCCTCTTTTCAGGTTTGTTGACGACCATAACTTTGTGTCTCTCACAATTGCAATTAACAAAGAAGAATATGATTTGTTGTTGTTCGGAATCATAACACCATTTCTCTTCAATGAACGCAGTCATTCTTCGGAATGAAATAGGTTGGTTTGAACAACCAAAGAACAGCGTCGGCTTTCTAACCTCACGTATCATCGGTGACACCTCCATGATTAAAACCATCATATCTGATCGGATGTCTCTCATTGTCCAATGTATCTCTTCAATTGTAATAACCACAGTGTTGAGCACAGTAGTGAACTGGAGGATGGGTCTTGTTGCATGGACTTTGATGCCATTCCACTTCTTTGCTGGCATTGTACAAGTCAGGTCTGCAAAAGGTTTTGCCACTGACTTCTCTACATCTCACCGGAAGCTAATTTCCCTTACTTCAGAGGCTGTCAGCAATATTCAAACCGTGGCATCGTTTGTTCAGGAAGATGAAATACTAAAGAAAGCAGACTTATCACTCCAAGAACCAATGCGTACAAGCAGAGTAGAAAGCATCAAATATGGTGTAGTACAAGGGACTTCCCTCTGTTTGTGGCATATGACACATGCCATCGCATTGAGTTTCACCATCATGCTACTTGATAAGAACCTATCATCATTCAAAGATTGTGTACGATCATACCAAGCATTTGCAATGACAATACCTTCCATCACAGAGCTATGGTCATTGATCCCTCTAGTCTTGTCTGCTATCACAGTATTGGACCCTGCACTTGACATACTTGACAGAGAAACGCGAATTGTACCAGATGTTCCAGAAGTGCATTCTGAAGAAAGATTAGCGGGTGACGTTGTGTTTCAAGATGTCAGTTTCAGCTACACTTCAAGGCCAGAAGTGATCATACTAGATGGCTTCAATCTAGATATTGAACCAGGGCAACAGGTGGCATTGGTCGGCCCAAGTGGTTCAGGAAAATCCACAGTGTTGGCTCTTCTGCTAAGATTCTATGATCCTTGTGAAGGACAGGTGCTTGTGGATGGTAAGGACATCCGAGACTACAATTTGAGATACCTGAGAAAGCACATAGGACTAGTTCAGCAAGAGCCAATCTTGTTCAACTTGTCTATTAGAGAGAACATCAGCTATGGTAATGAAGGTGCATCAGAATCAGAAATAGTTGACGCTGCAATGGAGGCAAACATTCATGAGTTCATCAGTGGCCTGTCAAATGGATATGACACTGTGGTTGGGGACAAAGGAAGTCAGCTTTCTGGAGGTCAGAAGCAGCGAATTGCCATTGCAAGAGCTATACTAAAGAGGCCCACCATAATGCTATTGGATGAAGCGACAAGTGCTCTAGACGGTCAATCTGAGATGGTGGTGATGAGCTCCCTGCTAGCAAAAGAGTGGAAAAACAAAGGCGAGCTTTCAAGCAAGATCACAAGCATCACGATTGCACATAGAATGTCCACAGTCACGAGCGCAGATGTGATTGCCGTGATGGATAAAGGGCAGGTGATTGAATTGGGCAGCCATGAAACATTGATCTCGGCAAACAATTGTGTTTACTACAGACTGTACCATATGCAAAGCAAAGGAGTCAAAGACTAATATCATGATGTGCGGCACAGAAAGTAAAAGCAGCTGTGGAGTCAAGATCTGAAGGGAAGGAGGATCTCACTGCCAATACATTCATTGGCAAGCATTTGATGCCCCAAGAGATATGTAACTGCACTTTTGCTTGTGAGAAATAAGTCGGTTACAAATGCCATCGTATATGAACAGTGTTCGCAGTTCACTGCATATTTTGATAAAATTAAGTCTGCTGGCCTATTAGGGGCCGTATCGTTTTGTCAATTTCTGCAATTTTCACAGCCCAAGTCTTCAATAAAGATCCTTGAAACCAATTTCCCAAGGATACCCCCATTTTTACTTCTTAGCATGCATATTCTGCTCGGAAATAGTACAGAACGCAAGATTCAGAGTAGCTGCATAACCAACCCCCCCCCCCCCCCCCCCCCCCCCCCCAAAAAAAAAAAGAAGAAGAAGAAGAAGAAGAAGAAGTTATGCAACGAGGGACAAAGTGTTTGGCCCAATCTCATAATTCTAACGATGTTTATTTGAGTGAGAGAACGGTATTAATCATGAGGTTGTGGTTGCATCAACATTTAACATCACAATCACAATTCACAATTCACAAAGAAAACGAGGACTCTAACCCTATCCTCCACCAAGAGAAAAACGTCGTACAAGCAAACTTACACCATACAGCAAGGAAAGTAGGAAACCGAAGTATTTTGAAGCTACTATTTTCAGGGAGACGAATGGGAAACCTACGCAGAGATTGCACTCGCCCACTCATCAGCTGTACCGCCTCCGATTCCCCTCGCCTCCTGTTGGTCCCTTCCTCCGTCTCCCTCCGCGCTCCTTCAGTTGTTGCGCATAACAGCTACCCATCCGGAGGCTGGCGGGCCGCAGTCACTGCTCCTGCTCCTACGGCGAGCGCGTGGCGACTGGCGACCAAGGAGCCGCTTCCGTCGGGGAAAGGACGGCGCGGGACGAACGTGAGACGGTGTGCCGCCGGAGACGGAGCGCTCTCCGGCGGCGGGGCCGCGGGGCGGCGGCGGCGCCGGCGCCAGTTGGTGCGCTGCCCAGTGTGGGCCTCCCGATCGTAATCTGACGGCCAGGAATGGGGGCCAGTTGGTGCGCTGCCCAGTGTGGGCCTCCCGATCGTAATCTGACGGCCAGGAATGGGAACGGGGAGAGTGTGGGACTCGGACTCCCAGTGTGGGCCTCCCGATCATAATAATATATCATTGGAAAATAGATATTAATAAATATTAAAAATTACAAATATTAGAAATGTGGCAGCGTATGTTCTACAGGAATAGTTGCCGTAGTTGATCCATCTCTTTTTTATGCTGCATTTAAGTTATCCTTTGTGTGGGCACTGCTATGGAAGCCATAGGTGGGGAAGGGTAGTTTCTACTAAATATTAATTACTCTCTTTCTCTCTTGGAAACTACGTCTAGAAATCATCCATTGGAACTGCCCTAAGTAAATATTAATTACTCTCTTTCTCTCTTGGAAACTACGTCTAGAAATCATCCATTGGGACTGCCCTAAGTATGTGCAATTACCTTCCCACAAGTGTAATAACATTGTGAGCAAAGTCACCTCATGGCTTTTAATTAACTTCGAGCCATTTGTTTGTAAACATTTGCCATGCCATGACCTACTATATGGCTCTTTAAGTGTTAGAAGTACCAACATGGTGAGTGGAATATAGTTAACTAGAAGAACACCCCACGTGTTGCTGTGGGAACTACTGATTTAAAATGAAATTTAAGAACTACTGTTTTGGAATAAAATTTAACTATTCATACAATTCTTATGAAGAGATTAACTATTACTCCCTCCATCCATAAGTCTCCATCGTATTAGCCTTCGGCGCAATGGCCAAGGAGCAGTAAAAAACGTCAATTTGCATTTAAGGCAAGGTGCAGCCAAGAAGCAATAAATACAGACAAGGAGCAGCTAATGAGCACCAAATGCGCAGCGCGTACGAGAAGTCAAACCCGTGGTCTCCATCTAATATGATGGAGACTCTTGGGTTTTTTTAGATGATGGAGACTTATGGACGGAGGGAGTATAAACTAATGTTAGTGGATAGTGTGGCACACTGATGTGGACAGCTAAATGTATGTTAGTGGATGATGTGTGTCGCTAATGTGTATATTATAATTGTTTGTGCTAGTGAATTTTAATTGCAAGTGATAGTGGAGTGCTGAGGTGGACACCTTGCATACAAAGAGAAATTGTTAGTAGGGTTTTGCTTTATAAGAGCGCGTTGCTATGGGAACTACTGATTTGGAATGAAATTTAACTATTCATACAATTCTTACGAAGAGATTAACTATTATAAACTAATGTTAGTGGATAGCGTGGAACACACTGATGTGGACAGCTAAATGTATGTTAGTGGATAATGGCCCTGTTCATTTCGCTGAAAAGCCATGGCTGAAAGTACTGTTCGTTGATTTGTTGCGAGAGAAAAACATTGTTCCTTCGCTGAAACAGTACGGCTCATAAGACAAGTGAACAGGGCCGATGTGTCTCGCTAACGTGGATATTATAGTTGCTTGTGTTAGTGAATTTTAATTGCAACTGATAGTGGACTACTGAGGTGGACACCTTGCAAGTCAAGAGAAATTGCCAGTGAGGTTTTGCTCTATAAGAGCAATTGATGACTGAAATGATTGCAGATGTATTCTAGAAGCTTCATCAAATACATAGATGGCCAACGGGCCGGCCCGGTCCGGTCTGGCACGGCCCGATAGCCAATGGGCCGGCACGGCACGCCGTGCCTCACAGGGCCACGGGCCTAGCCTTCGACCCAGGCACGGCCCTATGGACCGATTTCCGTGCCGGCCCGACCCAAGAAGCACGGCCATTTTCACAGGCCGTGCCAGCCCGAGGCCCACTGAGTCGCCGGGAGCAGGCAGGGTCACCGTCGCCGGTACGCAGGGGTCGTGGAGGAGTGGCGGGGGCTCGAGGCCAGCCACCGCGCGGGGGCCTTGGGGGAGGAGGGCGGCTGCCGGCGTGCTTGAGGCCGAAGCGTGCGCCGCGGCCGCGTGGGGAGGCGAGGAGGTGGCCTTGGGGGAGGAGGTGGCCGCCAGATCTGCGTCGGGGCAGAGCTCGGGGTCGGCGCGCTCGCTCCCGCAGTGGCGTCGCTCGAGGAGAAGGAGGGGCAGGGGGCGTCGACGTCCGCGCTCGGTCGTCGGCGCTGCAAGGAGAGGAGAGGTCGCGCAAGGAGCCGAGGACGCCGAGGAGAGGGAGGAGACATCCTGAACTCCCGGTCCTGCGTCCGCTCTCGCTCGCCTCACCCGACACGAGGAAAGGGGAGGAGGCATCCACGGGTCCAGCTCTAGGGTTCAGGGTGAGGGAGAGGGTGAGCCGCCGCGGGCATGAGGGAAGGGTAGGGGGCGGGCGTCCGTGGCGTCGGCTCTAGGGTTTGGGGTGAGGGAGAGGGAGAGCCGCTGTGGGCGTGAGGGAGGGGAAGGGGGCGTCCGTCCGCGGCGCCGACTCTAGGATTAGGGGTGAGGGAGAGGGAGAGCCGCCCTGCGCCGAGGAAGAGGGGAGAGAGAAGCACGAGCTGCGAGGTGAGGATTTATGGTTCGAGGATGGGGGCTCGAGGCCAGCCACCGCGCGGGGGCCTTAGGGGAGGAGGGAGGCTGCCGGCGTGCTCGAGGCCGGCGCGTGCGCCGCGGCCGCGTGGGGAGGCGAGGAGGAGGTGGGCGCCGGGGCTGGGAGGTGGCCGCGTGGGGAGGCGACCGCGTGGGGAGGCGAGGAGGCTAGGAGGAGGCGATAGGGTTCGGGCG
The DNA here is from genome assembly GCF_019320115.1 of Miscanthus floridulus. NCBI lineage: Eukaryota > Viridiplantae > Streptophyta > Magnoliopsida > Poales > Poaceae > Miscanthus > Miscanthus floridulus. Next base: position 14,929,238 of record NC_089592.1, read on the forward strand.
TGGGGAGGGGAGGGGAGGGGGCTGCGCGGGCTGGCTCTTAGCAGGCCGGCTGGCTGGGCCGCCAGCGGGCCGCCGGCTTTGTAGCAGGCCGGCCGTGTCGGCCCACGTGCCTGGGGTAAGGCCCAGGCACGGCTTGCTCCTCCGGGCCGGGCCAGCTCGGGCCCGCTAGCCTCCGTGCGGGGCCGTGCTTGGGCCGAGCAAAAAAAATGGGCCTTGGGCTGGGCCGACGGGCTCGGGCTCCATGGCCAACTATAATCAAATATACGTACCATTATTGTTCCTTCCACAACCTAGAGCTAGTCCAAATATATAATAAGCGTTATGGACATCTATATGCAGTAGACCCTAAGATATTTCATTCTTTCATTTTTTATGTGCAATCTGCAATAATGTTTGTTCTCTAGAAAAAAAAAACATGATTGGACTTGTGTGTGGTGTTAAACGTAGGTGATGTTTGCAAAAAAAAACCCAGAGCGGCATTGTCCTTTAAAAAAGTTTCATCCAGAGCGGCATTGAACTTGTGTGTGGTGTTAAATGTAGGTGATGTCCTGCCGTTGTCCTTTAAAAAAAATGGATATTTGCAATAATTCTGCCTAAATCTTTCATTTTTTACATGGTTAATTTCAATTGTAATATCTGATCATTTACAGCTTATTTTGCATTGCTGATAGATTGGAAGACAATAAACGAATAAAGAAAAATTAAATCAAGCATTTGGTTTGGTATTTCTTTTTTTTTTCGAAAGATCCGTTACCGGCTTTCATTGATAAGGTAAGAGCATATTATTTACAAAGGTTTGGCACAAGGATTGCCAAATTGCATGGCTTTCACATCCCAGTGAGAGTCATGCCACCCCTGCGTTTTAGAGTTACATCTTACATAGGGTTTATAGCATCTACAGGAGGCTGCTCCAGTGAAGGCAACAATTCTTCTAGTCCTCTATTTCCGGCCCGTATCTACGTCCTTGCTTCGTCTTGTATGGCTCTGAATACTTGCTCCAGCGTTCTGGAGGATCTTTGAAACACCCGATTGTTCCTTTCCTTCCATATTTCCCAGGCTATCAGCATGATCATCGAGCATACCCCTTCGCTTGCATCTCTTGTTCCACTGTTGGCCATGTCAGCATACCATTGTCTCAGATCTTCCCTCTGTGTCCAGTGTGTCGGCCTTAGGGCAGCCGCCGAGATCTAGGAGCCCACCTTGTCCTAGACACTCCTCGAGTAGCCACACTCTTGAAAGAGGTGTGAGACCGTCTCCAGGTTCCTCACATAGAGTTGGCAGAAATATTCATTTGGCCATTGCCTAAGCATTAGCCTTGCAGCTGTCCAAACGCGGTTTTGTAGCATAAGCCAAGTGAAGAATCGACATTTTGGCGGCGCCTTTGTTTTCCATGTGATTTTAGCTGTCATGGATGAGGACATTCCAAGGAATTGCATTCTATATGCCGATCTTGCTGTGTACTGTCCATCCGCTGTGTGTAGCCAGCTGATCCTATCCTCATTTGCCGACTGGACAGAGATTTCTTGTAAGCAAGTCCATAGTGATATAAATTCCTCGACCACTCGCTCTGTCATGCTGTAGTCGACATCTCTGATCTAGTTTTCATCGTCCAGGGCATCACAAACTATTATGTTCTTCCTCTTGCTATGCCTGAACAAGGCCGGGTACAATATTGCAGGTGTTTGACCATGTAGCCAGCGAGATGACCAGAACTTAGCCTTTTTTTCATTTCCTAAGACCACACTTGTAGCAAACATTGAAGAGTGCAATGTCACTATTGTCAACCGGCAACTCCATTCCTTTCCAGGGTCTGTCAGTGTCGTCCCACGAGAACCAGAGCCACCAAAGCCGCAGGGCACGACTGAACCTTTCCAGTTCGATGATGCCTAGACCACTAAGCCTGGGCAAAATACCCGATACCCATTACCCGTACCCAAATTACCCGAACCCGGACCCGAATTACCCGAACCCGAGGTACCCGATCCCAAATTCGGATAGCGATTTTGATTACCCGAAATTAGTTTGGGTAATTCGGGTAATATCCCCCGGTACCCAAACTACCCGAACTACCCAAAGATTTGTTTTGTCTTTGTATTCATCATCTGTTGTTAGCTGAACCATTTAACTTATCACTTTATTAGAATATAATTCTCTCTATTTGAATGAGTGACTGTAATATATTATTCTCTACAAATTGCTATTGAAATTCTATACAAATTGCTGCTGAAATTATGTATAGATCGCTACTGAAATTTAGTGTAGTTTGTTGTTTTCTGTAAATTTGGGTATATCGGGTAATACCCGAACCCGAACCCGAATTATCGGGTACCCGAATTTGCGGGTACTGTTTTTTCGGGGGTAATATTGGGTAGCAATTTTTATTATCCGAATTTTGAATTACCCGAATTACCCGACCCGAAAAAATCGGGTAACCCGAACGCCCAGGCTTATAGACCACCGTTGTTTGTTGGTGTACATACCTTGTTCCATGCAACCTTGCATTTCCTTCCAGTTAGCTCCTTGTCTCCGGCCCACAAGAATCTTCTACGAAGTTTGTCTAGTTCTTTCAAGAATTTTTGGTTACCTTCATAGCTGTCAGCAGGTAAACTGGCAGGGAGCTAAGCACAGAGCGCACCAACTCCCTGCGGCCAGCAACATTCAACAGTCGCCCTTGCCAGCCAGCCACCCTATCTTTAGCTCTATCTTGGATGTATTGCAGGTGCACCATTCTTAACCTTCCAAGTGTGAGAGGCAGTCCTAAGTATTGCATTGGAAAAGTCACTCTTGGTCTAGGGAAGTCTTGTAGTATATGTTCCATATCTAGGTCCACACATCTAATCGGTGCCACGGTGCTCTTTTGCATGTTTATCTGTAATCCAGTGGCTGCACCAAAAGCATTGAGGATCTCCATGATGCAGGTAATGTCCTGTCTTCTTGGGTTACTGAAGATTACCGCATCATCAGCATACATCGATATTCGGAGGCTTGCATGTCTATCTTTAGTTTTGATAGGAAGCCTTGCTGCGTGGCAATGTCGAAGATGTTATTAAGTACATCGATTGCCAATATGAACAGGTAGGGTGACAGTGGATCACCCTGCCTGAGACCTCTTTGGTGCCTGATGTTGTCACCTGGGCAACCATTGAGTAGTATTGCCGAGGACGATGTACTGAGGATCGCTGCCAGCCAGTCCAGCCATCTTGTCGGAAATCCCCTTTTGGCAAGCAGTTCAATCAGGTACTCCCATGATACCGAGTCAAATGCTTTGGTTATGTCGAGTTTGATGAGGCAGGCAGGTGTTCTTGTGCGGTGGTAGTGCCGCGCGAGCCCCTTGACATACAAGAAGTTTTCCTGTATGCATCTCCTTTTAATGAAAGCACTTTGAGAGACAGAGGTTAGCTTATCTATATACATCGCCAATCTATTCGTCATCACCTTTGTCAGTAACTTTGCAAAGGAGTGGATGAGACTTATCGGTCTGAAATCCTTTGGCTCCGTCGCAATTTCCTTCTTAGGGAGCAACACCACCTGTGCTCGGTTAAGGTGTCCCAGAGCACCATTGTGTTGTATGTAGAAAGCATGAAAAGCGGCGAGAACATCCGGCTTGATGATTTCCCAGCAATGCTTGTAAAAATCATTGGTCAAACCATCCGGGCCAGGCGCCTTCTCACTGGGAAGATCTCTTATTGCCTGCTGAATCTCATTTTCTGTGAAGGGCCTGTCAAGTTCGAGGCCAGGTAGCTGGACCAGTGCATTTAGCTGCAGCTGTGGCCATTGGAAGGTCTGTGTTCTGTGTATCTTCTTTCCAATTAGGTCTTGGAAAAAGTCTTGGAGGACCCGTTGTTTTTCATCGTGAGCCCACACCAAGGTGCCATCCTGTTTTTTGAGTGAAGGTATGTATTGTCTTCTCTTCCTGGCTGCCATCTTCAGGTGGAAGAATCTTGTACATGCGTCTCCTGCCTTGATAAAGTTCAGTCTAGACGCCTGCCTACTCCTCTCAATCGCTGCTAAGCCCAATATCCTGATTTTGAGGTCTTGCCGTAGAATATTCTCTTCTTTTGATAGCCGTCTGCTTTCTTGGGCAACATCCAGCCTAAAAATGACCTCATTTGCAATGTATAGCTGCAGGCGTGCATTGCTGAAAAGCAGTTTGCTCCAGGTTCTTAGCGCCCGCGCCGTCTCTGCTAGCCGTGGTATTTCAAGCTGGTCCTATACTCCTATGTATATATATGCAACCTATGTGTCGGATCCACTCACTCTCAAGTGTCACTTCATCAGTAGCCAGTATATCTCGAAAAATTATTTGCTTGTAGCCTAAAATGACTAGCAGGCTAGCACATTCATCTCTACACTTGCTGCTCTGCATCCTTCCCTTGTCTTGACCTCTCGTCATCACTAATACAATGACAGTGGCCATGGCCGTCGCCTTCCTCCTCCCAGTCCTTGCACACGTCGAGGAAGTAGAGCGCGCAGACCAACGCGACGCACGCCACGAACATCGGGATCGGCCCGAAGAGCCAGAGGAAGACGGGGCAGGAGAAGTAGAACGCGCGCGCGCCGAGCGACCAGAAGTAGCTGCCGCGGTTGAGCATGTCCGTGACGTACCCGACGGCCCGGCCGCAGCGGTGCCGGTGCGCCGCCGCCGCCGCCGCCGGCGGCGGCACGTTCACGAGCACGCTCGCGTGGCTGTAGTACCGGATGGACTGCACGTTGAGGAGGAACGCCACCAGGAAGCACACCAGGATCGCGAAGAACTTGGCTGACAGCGCCGGCGCGCCCGTCGCGCCCACCACCAGCGGCGCGCCCGGGAGGAGGCCGCCGTTGCTGCTGTTGTTGTTGTTGGAGGCGGCGGTGGCGCCTCCACCGCCGCTGGACATGAGGACCGCGATCAGGGAGCTCAGGGTGATGGCTGTCGACGCCAGCAGCGTCGACGCCATGATGTTGTTGCGGATCGTCTGCACCGCCAGCACCGCGTGCTTCCCGGACGGCTCCTGCGAATTCAGCCAAGCAAATTACTGCAAGGATCAATAAACTCAACCCTGGGATTTCTGCTCCACTTCATCACTTCTTGGCTTGAAAATTTGGTTTTTGTTCGTTTGGTTGATTGATTGGCAATCATGAAACAGGAAAATTTCTCAAAAAAAAAAAGGTGCAAATGCATGCCAGGGAAAAAATGGGATGGATCGTGTGGGACTGTGCGTGGGTGCATGCATCCATGCATATGATCCGAAGTTTAAGAGCGCGCGATATGACGTGGAGAAGAAATGGATCCCACCTCCATGATGTGACGAACCCAGATGCGGCGGTTGATGGCGTTCACGCCGATGACGGTGGTCGCCGGCTGCCGGCGGACGCGGAGGAGCAGCCACGCGTGGTACCCGGCCATCACCGCCAGCCCCAGCGGCACCAGCACGTAGTCCAGCTCTTCCTTCTTCATTCCCATATACCTCCCTCTCCGTCTCCGACCGATGTCCGAGATGCGAATGCGATCACACGAGACGAGGAACGGAGGAAGACGACGACGGAGACAGGGAGCTGCAGAGCATTGGAGACTGGACGGAAGACGGCCCACTTCTCCTTCGTTAAATGGGCCGTCCTGGACCGAATCGCGGGCCCACGGCCCAGCCCATCGCGCCGAAATCACACTAGCCTGCAGCCTACTTCTACTTGTAGGCTTGCTGCCTAAGCCCTTTTTCCCCGCACCTTCGGCTTTGCTCCGACGCCGGCGAGCGAGACCGCGAGGCGAGCCACCGCGGCGGCGGTTGTGGCGATGGGGTCCATGACGATCGGTGCCAAGTACAAGACCACGATCAAGGACCCCGGCACCCCAGGCATCCTCCGCATGGTGCGTGCCACCCTCCTCCCCTCCCCTCCCCTTCCCTCCCACTCCGCGCGGCTCTCCCTCCCCTCCCTCTCCTCCCGGCGCGCGCGCACGGTTCGCTAGCAGGCTCCGGGGTGCGCCGCTGTTGCGGGCGGGGGTTTTGGTCGGCGGCTTCTGGGGCCCGCGGCAAATATTGAATCGAGGGACTGGTGGAGACTAGCCGCTGATTGGATCGGTGGAGGTGGAGGCGCGCGCGGGTTTGTGCTCATCGGCGGTAGCAAATCCGAGCCACGGGGCAGGGGTAGCTTTGTGGGTTGCCCTCTGCATCCTGGAGGTTCGGATGCGGAGGGATGAGCTAATTTGAGCATTTTTCATGTATGGATGGTCACCATTTAGTTTGCTGTTCAATTTTAGTGCCATTTGCATTTGCGTCTGGCTTCGTTTCCTTGCTCAGAAATACCCTGTTGTGTCCAAATATGATCAGTTCGTTGTTTTTCTAATTACAGAACGATGATAGGTTCACCTTCACCCCTAATGATCCACGGTCGGCAATGAAGTTCAATGTTGATTTCCGGACCATCAAAGGTATGCACTTACTTTCCTCCATCAAAGTTCTGTTGTTATGCTGGTGATTTGGCTTAAAGCTTGTTAAATATACCTAACTAACTATGGAACTTATCTTCACATACCTATAACATATCTACTGCAGGGTCATTCTAAACTATTTAACCTCAGATAAATGATCACTAGACTCAAGACAACAATTTAAGCTGTGATAGTGTTTCATGCATACTGAAACAGCTGGGTTTGTTGCCTGTGCTCCAGGTCACAAGTTCAACAAAGTAGAGGGTAACAAAGCAGCATTATTGAACCTTTCAAAAGAAGACAAGGTTTGAGCAATTTATAGCATTTTCTCTGCCTTATTTCTAATTGTTTTCAAGGTAGTATGAGATGCATATATTTTTTTTTCTCAGGCTGGAGGCTACATATTTGAGTTTGACAATGTTGGTAACCGTGACCTATCTCGCGACTTTGTAGGTAATGTTCATTTGTAGTTAGTCGATGCCAACAGAACAGTTAAATATTTTCTTTGTAAGATATCTAATGTAGGCATGGAAGGGCGGGTTTGGTGCAAGCGGTAGAGTCTTACTGCCTGTGACCGGAAGGTCCCGGGTTCGAGTCGCAGTCTCCTCGCATTGCACAGGCGAGGGTAAGGCTTGCCACTGACACCCTTCCCCAGACCCCGCACAGAGCGGGAGCTCTCTGCACTGGGTACGCCCTTTTATATCTAATGTAGGCATGAAATGAAAGTAACGTGAAGTACTTAGCTGTTTCTTGCATAAACTTATCTCCTATGCCAGTTACTTGCAATATAAGAATTTGACTAGGTACCTCATTCCAGCCAGACCTAGCATTTGGCTTGCTACATAAGATAAGATAGATCACTATAACATAACAGTGACCATTTTATAAGGAATATAATAAAATTCTGGATTAAGGGTTATTTGCTGTGCCAAGTTCGCTATGGCACTGACTCACATGAAAGCTACCATATTGAGTTTCGTGCATCTATTACCCAATAAGATGCATCCATAACTTAATACATCCTCCTTGCAGCTAGGGTTTTAGGCAAACATCAAGGGATAGTGCCTCCTAGACCAACTGTGACTCCTGAAAAACTCAGTTGCTTCTGCTGCTCTGGAACAACTCAGTGCTGCTGAAGTGGAGAGACGGGTGAAACTGTTGCGAGAAGACAGGTAATGTGATTATTTGATATATCCAGACTATTTCTTTTGGTCACAGAAATATGAAGTTCTGATGATAGTTCATATGGGCCAAATTTAATCTGCTAGAATTTGTGGAGCTTATTTACATTCTTTGAGATGATGTTTGGTTGATTAGTGATCTTTAAGATTTTTCTTTTGTAAACATAGATTTGGTTTTCCCTATGCTCTTGTAGATAAAGAAAGTTTTAGAGCATCACCTTGTACCAGTCTCTATTATTCATTTTGGTGAGCTTTGTTGCAAATGGTGTCATATCAGAAAGCTGGCTGTGGTAGTATGGATGCCATAGTGGAAATGACTGGTATAGTGTTACACCTAAAGGATTAAAACGAAGCACAAAGTTTTTCTTCTATCTGTTCTCATATAATTCTGATGGTGTTTTCTGTTTTGTTTTTTAATTATACCATTGATTTTATCATTTTAATCTCTTTGACCACTGTTATTAATTGTTCCCATTCAGGAACATGCTACATGTATGGATTTTGAAAGTCCATAGATTTCTTAGAAAAAACATGGCAAAAAAAAAAAAAACTGCAAACTATCATATGCAACAAAAGTCAAAATGTCTTATGTTTCTCAGTTTTGTTGATTTAACATTTCCCTTTACAGCGAATTGCAGAAATTACATAAGAAGTTTGTTCTTGGAAATATTCTGCAAGAATCTGAATTTTGGGCAACAAGAAAGGTAAAACTCACTTATCCTGTATATTGTTACTTGATTAGTAAATTTTAGCTGTGCACTTTATGTTTCTTCACTTGATCCATTATTTCCTTACGATCTTTGCAGAACTTACTTGAAGATGAAGCAAATAAAAGATCAAAACAAAGGCCAGGTTTCAAGAATGCGCTAGTAGATATTAAGCCAACAACTGATGGTCGGGTATGTCACTGGAATACTATTGTTGTAGCTGTAGACCATAATTCTGTACCAGAGTATTGATAAGTGTTATTTCTTATGTTCTATTCTAAGACACTGAATTTGCTGATGACTGATGGTAGTTAACTTTTTTTTATTATTTCTATGTTGAGCATTTCAGACAAACAAAGTTACTTTCCAGATCACACCTGAGATGATACATCAGGTCCGCCTTTCCACTCTGCTTCTTTATCATGAACTAATACCTATGTAGTGCTTGGTAACATCAATTGTTTCTATTTCCTGAATTGTTATAATTGCAAAATTTCTATACTATGCTGTAAAATGAAAATTACGTCATTTTGTGAGTTATGGAGTTTCTGAACATTTTGTTAGTAAAAGGTTTCAAAGATTTTTGAATCTGTATATGAATGTGTAGCAAGCCCTATACCTTCTTTGTTTCCTTAGTAGCTTTCATGCATGATGCCGTGATCCTTTATTAAGGGCGTGGTTTGGCAGGGCTCCTCCTTTTTACACTAAAAAACGGCTCCAAACGTCTCCTCTACTAAAACTACTTTGGTAGGGCTCCTCTGAAGGAGCCGGAGCCGGAGTCGGAGTCGGGGAGGAACCCTACCAGACAGGGTCTAAGCTATTTTTTATATCTTGAAAATATAATTTCCATTGTGTGCATGTGAATTTGATGCGATCAAAGGTAATATTGAGCAGGAACACTGAAAATTATGCTTCCACCCTAGCCAGTCAGGTTAGGATTAGTCCATAGCTAGCAAAATCCATCTTCATTGCTTGGAATCCTATCTGCGCTGGGTCCTGTTTCCCAAGAATACTCCATATACCTGAGGCATATATTATTCACGGAAGCAAGTTCTGGAATTCCATGATTGTATATCTGAACTTTGCAATGAATTGATATGTAAAGTCTTGAAGATATACTTCTTCCAACTTGTTAACGCCATATATCCTTTCATTTTACAGATTTTTGCAGAAAAAGCCTGCTGTCCGTAGAGCATATTTAGATTTTGTTCCAAAAAAGGTAAGACCTATTTATATTATCAATATCTTAAAATGAACTGTAGAAAATTCAGGCATAAAATTTTCCTAGTGTTATTACTGTTTCTGTATGGTCGATTGCTGATTTCTCATTATGCTCTATATATTCTGCTGTATTCTGTCATAATCTTCTCATTTTATTATATTTTCTGAGGATAGATGTCAGAAACCCGATTTTGGGAAAAATACTGTAGAGCCGAGTATCTAGTTAGGACAAAAAACACTGCAGCAGCAACAGCTGAGGCTGCTGGAGATGAGGAATTGGCTATCTTCCTGAAGAATGATGATATACTGGCCAAGGAGGCAAAGATGAAGGTTTAGTTTTAGCAATGATTGCTGTTGTAATTCATTTTTTGTTACCATGTGTTGGTGCCATTTCTTTCAAGTGACTCAATTGTTGGTTGCAGATAAAACGAGTCGATCCAACATTAGACATGGAGGCAGACACTGGAGATGATTACATTCATCTTCCGGTATGATTTTTTTCTACTATTATCTTCTTATATTTGTAAGACAAATGTGGTCTCTAGACTTTCTCATATTGAGCATATTTGCTTGCTGTTGACAATGAAGTGCTCATCCTATGTTAAAATTACTGCTCAATCATTATGTGTTTGGACACTCAGGACCATGGGATTCACCGTGATGGTAACAAAGAGACAGTCGATGCTGACAGTGAGTTGGCGAGGAGGACGCTGTCTCAGGACCTGAACCGTCATGCAGCTGTTGTTCTTGAAGGGAGCCACTTCACATATTAAATTCTACACAAACATAGGAATGAAATGTGGGTATATCAAACAAAATCCAATACTCAGAAACAAAAAAAATGGAAAGGAAACTTATGCATAGAATATAACGGTCAAATATTGTGTCTGCTAGTTTTCTTGCAAAAATGTTTTTGTGAATAAGTTGTTATAAAATGCAGGCGCGATTCTCATTGATGGCCAAGACATTAAAACACTCGATCTGAAGTTCCTGCGGACAAATATAGGTTCAGTTTCCCAAGAGCCATCACTATTTTTCAGGTACCATCATGGACACTTGAGAATTGGCAAAATTGATGCAACTGATGAAGCGATAATTGAAGCAGCCAAAACAGCTAATGTGCACTCTTTTATATCCAAACTTCCAAACCAATATGCAACTGAGGTGAGATTTTATTTTATTTAAGCAAGGACCATTGAACACCTCCCGAATCTCGTTTCTTTTTTTCCATGGTTGTGGATGAAATTATTAATATATTTAATAGCCAGAAAAATTAAGCTGGACACTGAAGAATTTATTTTGTTGTCAGCTAGGAAGCTCAGTACCAAGAAATCATGTGGAAGCAGCAATATGCTGCGTATGCTCTTTATTAATTTTCATAAAATTTTGTTAGACTCCAGAAGTAGAAAATTGCAATCATCGCTTCTTGATTAACCACTACAGGTAGGAGAAAGAGGTGTACAATTATCAGGAGGTCAGAAACAAAGAATAGCAATTGCAAGAGCCATTCTAAAAGATCCACCAATTCTACTGCTTGATGAAGCGACAAGTGCACTTGATTCTGGAATCTGAGAAGATAGTTCAGGAAGCTCTTGACATAGCTATGCAAGGAAGGACAGTTATCTTAATTGCCCACAGAATGTCAACAATCATAAATGCAGACAAGATCGTTCTTGTGGAGAATGGAAGAGTAGCTCAATCTGGAACACACGAAGAATTGCTGGAGAAAAGTGAATTCTACTCAAGTATATGCAGTATGCAAAATCTGGAGAAGGATTCTGGCAAGAGCAAGACAAGGTAGATGCAATCAATTGACCACTTTTTTTCCACATAGTAAAAATGTTCTCGCATTGAATCCATCATGGCACTGTATTGAAAATGCAACAAATGTAACACCGAGAATATACTTTTCTGCACTAGATCGATGATACCTACTTGGTTACATGGATCTGGCGTACAGTTTACTCATTTGTTTTATTTGATTGGTAAAACAGATTTATTGATCAATTCAAAGAAGAAAAGGAAAAAGAAGAATCACAAGATGGAACATACAACAAACCATCTTTCACTTCTAGTGAACAAGAAAAAACACTAGAACAGACCGAGCAACCAAAGCAAGCAATCAGAAAGAGAAGATCAACTTTCTATAGAATATTCCTTGAACTTTTAAACTGCTCCCGGAGAAGGTTCTGCTGGGCTCCACAGCAGCAGCAATCTCTGGGATTTCAAGGCCTATATTTGCTTTCTACATCATGACAGTTGGCATAGCATACATTAAACCAGATGCAAAGAGTATCGTCAGCAAGTACTTCAGTAATTTTATTCCTCATTGGACTGCTCACATTTTTCAGTAACATCTTCCAGCACTATATATATGGCCTGGTTGGTGAAAGGGCAATGAATAACCTAAGGGAGGCCCTCTTTTCAGGTTTGTTGACGACCATAACTTTGTGTCTCTCAACAATTGCAATTAACAAAGAAGAATATGATTTGTTGTTGTTCGGAATCATAACACCATTTCTCTTCAATGAACGCAGTCATTCTTCGGAATGAAATAGGTTGGTTTGAACAACCAAAGAACAGCGTCGGCTTTCTAACCTCACGTATCATCGGTGACACCTCCATGATTAAAACCATCATATCTGATCGGATGTCTCTCATTGTCCAATGTATCTCTTCAATTGTAATAACCACAGTGTTGAGCACAGTAGTGAACTGGAGGATGGGTCTTGTTGCATGGACTTTGATGCCATTCCACTTCTTGCTGGCATTGTACAGTCAGGTCTGCAAAAGGTTTTTGCCACTGACTTCTCTACATCTCACCGGAAGCTAATTTCCCTTACTTCAGAGGCTGTCAGCAATATTCAAACCGTGGCATCGTTTGTTCAGGAAGATGAAATACTAAAGAAGCAGACTTATCACTCCAAGAACCAATGCGTACAAGCAGAGTAGAAAGCAATCAAATATGGTGTAGTACAAGGGACTTCCCTCTGTTTGTGGCATATGACACATGCCATCGCATTGAGTTTCACCATCATGCTACTTGATAAGAACCTATCATCATTCAAAGATTGTGTACGATCATACCAGCATTTGCAATGACAATACCTTCCATCACAGAGCTATGGTCATTGATCCCTCTAGTCTTGTCTGCTATCACAGTATTGGACCCTGCACTTGACATACTTGACAGAGAAACGCGAATTGTACCAGATGTTCCAGAAGTGCATTCTGAAGAAGATTAGCGGGTGACGTTGTGTTTCAAGATGTCAGTTTCAGCTACACTTCAAGGCCAGAAGTGATCATACTAGATGGCTTCAATCTAGATATTGAACCAGGGCAACAGGTGGCATTGGTCGGCCCAAGTGGTTCAGGAAAATCCACAGTGTTGGCTCTTCTGCTAAGATTCTATGATCCTTGTGAAGGACAGGTGCTTGTGGATGGTAAGGACATCCGAGACTACAATTTGAGATACCTGAGAAAGCACATAGGACTAGTTCAGCAAGAGCCAATCTTGTTCAACTTGTCTATTAGAGAGAACATCAGCTATGGTAATGAAGGTGCATCAGAATCAGAAATAGTTGACGCTGCAATGGAGGCAAACATTCATGAGTTCATCAGTGGCCTGTCAAATGGATATGACACTGTGGTTGGGGACAAAGGAAGTCAGCTTTCTGGAGGTCAGAAGCAGCGAATTGCCATTGCAAGAGCTATACTAAAGAGGCCCACCATAATGCTATTGGATGAAGCGACAAGTGCTCTAGACGGTCAATCTGAGATGGTGGTGATGAGCTCCCTGCTAGCAAAAGAGTGGAAAAACAAAGGCGAGCTTTCAAGCAAGATCACAAGCATCACGATTGCACATAGAATGTCCACAGTCACGAGCGCAGATGTGATTGCCGTGATGGATAAAGGGCAGGTGATTGAATTGGGCAGCCATGAAACATTGATCTCGGCAAACAATTGTGTTTACTACAGACTGTACCATATGCAAAGCAAAGGAGTCAAAGACTAATATCATGATGTGCGGCACAGAAAGTAAAAGCAGCTGTGGAGTCAAGATCTGAAGGGAAGGAGGATCTCACTGCCAATACATTCATTGGCAAGCATTTGATGCCCCAAGAGATATGTAACTGCACTTTGCTTGTGAGAAATAAGTCGGTTACAAATGCCATCGTATATGAACAGTGTTCGCAGTTCACTGCATATTTTGATAAAATTAAGTCTGCTGGCCTATTAGGGGCCGTATCGTTTTGTCAATTTCTGCAATTTTCACAGCCCAAGTCTTCAATAAGATCCTTGAAACCAATTTCCCAAGGATACCCCCATTTTTACTTCTTAGCATGCATATTCTGCTCGGAAATAGTACAGAACGCAAGATTCAGAGTAGCTGCATAACCAACCCCCCCCCCCCCCCCCCCCCCCCCAAAAAAAAAAGAAGAAGAAGAAGAAGAAGAAGAAGTTATGCAACGAGGGACAAAGTGTTTGGCCCAATCTCATAATTCTAACGATGTTTATTTGAGTGAGAGAACGGTATTAATCATGAGGTTGTGGTTGCATCAACATTTAACATCACAATCACAATTCACAATTCACAAAGAAAACGAGGACTCTAACCCTATCCTCCACCAAGAGAAAAACGTCGTACAAGCAAACTTACACCATACAGCAAGGAAAGTAGGAACCGAAGTATTTTGAAGCTACTATTTTCAGGGAGACGAATGGGAAACCTACGCAGAGATTGCACTCGCCCACTCATCAGCTGTACCGCCTCCGATTCCCCTCGCCTCCTGTTGGTCCCTTCCTCCGTCTCCCTCCGCGCTCCTTCAGTTGTTGCGCATAACAGCTACCCATCCGGAGGCTGGCGGGCCGCAGTCACTGCTCCTGCTCCTACGGCGAGCGCGTGGCGACTGGCGACCAAGGAGCCGCTTCCGTCGGGGAAAGGACGGCGCGGGACGAACGTGAGACGGTGTGCCGCCGGAGACGGAGCGCTCTCCGGCGGCGGGGCCGCGGGGCGGCGGCGGCGCCGGCGCCAGTTGGTGCGCTGCCCAGTGTGGGCCTCCCGATCGTAATCTGACGGCCAGGAATGGGGGCCAGTTGGTGCGCTGCCCAGTGTGGGCCTCCCGATCGTAATCTGACGGCCAGGAATGGGAACGGGGAGAGTGTGGGACTCGGACTCCCAGTGTGGGCCTCCCGATCATAATAATATATCATTGGAAAATAGATATTAATAAATATTAAAAATTACAAATATTAGAAATGTGGCAGCGTATGTTCTACAGGAATAGTTGCCGTAGTTGATCCATCTCTTTTTTATGCTGCATTTAAGTTATCCTTTGTGTGGGCACTGCTATGGAAGCCATAGGTGGGGAAGGGTAGTTTCTACTAAATATTAATTACTCTCTTTCTCTCTTGGAAACTACGTCTAGAAATCATCCATTGGAACTGCCCTAAGTAAATATTAATTACTCTCTTTCTCTCTTGGAAACTACGTCTAGAAATCATCCATTGGGACTGCCCTAAGTATGTGCAATTACCTTCCCACAAGTGTAATAACATTGTGAGCAAAGTCACCTCATGGCTTTTAATTAACTTCGAGCCATTTGTTTGTAAACATTTGCCATGCCATGACCTACTATATGGCTCTTTAAGTGTTAGAAGTACCAACATGGTGAGTGGAATATAGTTAACTAGAAGAACACCCCACGTGTTGCTGTGGGAACTACTGATTTAAAATGAAATTTAAGAACTACTGTTTTGGAATAAAATTTAACTATTCATACAATTCTTATGAAGAGATTAACTATTACTCCCTCCATCCATAAGTCTCCATCGTATTAGCCTTCGGCGCAATGGCCAAGGAGCAGTAAAAAACGTCAATTTGCATTTAAGGCAAGGTGCAGCCAAGAAGCAATAAATACAGACAAGGAGCAGCTAATGAGCACCAAATGCGCAGCGCGTACGAGAAGTCAAACCCGTGGTCTCCATCTAATATGATGGAGACTCTTGGGTTTTTTTAGATGATGGAGACTTATGGACGGAGGGAGTATAAACTAATGTTAGTGGATAGTGTGGCACACTGATGTGGACAGCTAAATGTATGTTAGTGGATGATGTGTGTCGCTAATGTGTATATTATAATTGTTTGTGCTAGTGAATTTTAATTGCAAGTGATAGTGGAGTGCTGAGGTGGACACCTTGCATACAAAGAGAAATTGTTAGTAGGGTTTTGCTTTATAAGAGCGCGTTGCTATGGGAACTACTGATTTGGAATGAAATTTAACTATTCATACAATTCTTACGAAGAGATTAACTATTATAAACTAATGTTAGTGGATAGCGTGGAACACACTGATGTGGACAGCTAAATGTATGTTAGTGGATAATGGCCCTGTTCATTTCGCTGAAAAGCCATGGCTGAAAGTACTGTTCGTTGATTTGTTGCGAGAGAAAAACATTGTTCCTTCGCTGAAACAGTACGGCTCATAAGACAAGTGAACAGGGCCGATGTGTCTCGCTAACGTGGATATTATAGTTGCTTGTGTTAGTGAATTTTAATTGCAACTGATAGTGGACTACTGAGGTGGACACCTTGCAAGTCAAGAGAAATTGCCAGTGAGGTTTTGCTCTATAAGAGCAATTGATGACTGAAATGATTGCAGATGTATTCTAGAAGCTTCATCAAATACATAGATGGCCAACGGGCCGGCCCGGTCCGGTCTGGCACGGCCCGATAGCCAATGGGCCGGCACGGCACGCCGTGCCTCACAGGGCCACGGGCCTAGCCTTCGACCCAGGCACGGCCCTATGGACCGATTTCCGTGCCGGCCCGACCCAAGAAGCACGGCCATTTTCACAGGCCGTGCCAGCCCGAGGCCCACTGAGTCGCCGGGAGCAGGCAGGGTCACCGTCGCCGGTACGCAGGGGTCGTGGAGGAGTGGCGGGGGCTCGAGGCCAGCCACCGCGCGGGGGCCTTGGGGGAGGAGGGCGGCTGCCGGCGTGCTTGAGGCCGAAGCGTGCGCCGCGGCCGCGTGGGGAGGCGAGGAGGTGGCCTTGGGGGAGGAGGTGGCCGCCAGATCTGCGTCGGGGCAGAGCTCGGGGTCGGCGCGCTCGCTCCCGCAGTGGCGTCGCTCGAGGAGAAGGAGGGGCAGGGGGCGTCGACGTCCGCGCTCGGTCGTCGGCGCTGCAAGGAGAGGAGAGGTCGCGCAAGGAGCCGAGGACGCCGAGGAGAGGGAGGAGACATCCTGAACTCCCGGTCCTGCGTCCGCTCTCGCTCGCCTCACCCGACACGAGGAAAGGGGAGGAGGCATCCACGGTCCAGCTCTAGGGTTCAGGGTGAGGGAGAGGGTGAGCCGCCGCGGGCATGAGGGAAGGGTAGGGGGCGGGCGTCCGTGGCGTCGGCTCTAGGGTTTGGGGTGAGGGAGAGGGAGAGCCGCTGTGGGCGTGAGGGAGGGGAAGGGGGCGTCCGTCCGCGGCGCCGACTCTAGGATTAGGGGTGAGGGGAGAGGGAGAGCCGCCCTGCGCCGAGGAAGAGGGGAGAGAGAAGCACGAGCTGCGAGGTGAGGATTTATGGTTCGAGGATGGGGGCTCGAGGCCAGCCACCGCGCGGGGGCCTTAGGGGAGGAGGGAGGCTGCCGGCGTGCTCGAGGCCGGCCGCGTGCGCCGCGGCCGCGTGGGGAGGCGAGGAGGAGGTGGGCGCCGGGGCTGGGAGGTGGCCGCGTGGGGAGGCGACCGCGTGGGGAGGCGAGGAGGCTAGGAGGAGGCGATAGGGTTCGGGCGTGGGGGAGGGGAGGGGAGGGGGCTGCGCGGGCTGGCTCTTAGCAGGCCGGCTGGCTGGGCCGCCAGCGGGCCGCCGGCTTTGTAGCAGGCCGGCCGTGTCGGCCCACGTGCCTGGGGTAAGGCCCAGGCACGGCTTGCTCCTCCGGGCCGGGCCAGCTCGGGCCCGCTAGCCTCCGTGCGGGGCCGTGCTTGGGCCGAGCAAAAAAAATGGGCCTTGGGCTGGGCCGACGGGCTCGGGCTCCATGGCCAACTATAATCAAATATACGTACCATTATTGTTCCTTCCACAACCTAGAGCTAGTCCAAATATATAATAAGCGTTATGGACATCTATATGCAGTAGACCCTAAGATATTTCATTCTTTCATTTTTTATGTGCAATCTGCAATAATGTTTGTTCTCTAGAAAAAAAAAACATGATTGGACTTGTGTGTGGTGTTAAACGTAGGTGATGTTTGCAAAAAAAAACCCAGAGCGGCATTGTCCTTTAAAAAAGTTTCATCCAGAGCGGCATTGAACTTGTGTGTGGTGTTAAATGTAGGTGATGTCCTGCCGTTGTCCTTTAAAAAAAATGGATATTTGCAATAATTCTGCCTAAATCTTTCATTTTTTACATGGTTAATTTCAATTGTAATATCTGATCATTTACAGCTTATTTTGCATTGCTGATAGATTGGAAGACAATAAACGAATAAAGAAAAATTAAATCAAGCATTTGGTTTGGTATTTCTTTTTTTTTCGAAAGATCCGTTACCGGCTTTCATTGATAAGGTAAGAGCATATTATTTACAAAGGTTTGGCACAAGGATTGCCAAATTGCATGGCTTTCACATCCCAGTGAGAGTCATGCCACCCCTGCGTTTTAGAGTTACATCTTACATAGGGTTTATAGCATCTACAGGAGGCTGCTCCAGTGAAGGCAACAATTCTTCTAGTCCTCTATTTCCGGCCCGTATCTACGTCCTTGCTTCGTCTTGTATGGCTCTGAATACTTGCTCCAGCGTTCTGGAGGATCTTTGAAACACCCGATTGTTCCTTTCCTTCCATATTTCCCAGGCTATCAGCATGATCATCGAGCATACCCCTTCGCTTGCATCTCTTGTTCCACTGTTGGCCATGTCAGCATACCATTGTCTCAGATCTTCCCTCTGTGTCCAGTGTGTCGGCCTTAGGGCAGCCGCCGAGATCTAGGAGCCCACCTTGTCCTAGACACTCCTCGAGTAGCCACACTCTTGAAAGAGGTGTGAGACCGTCTCCAGGTTCCTCACATAGAGTTGGCAGAAATATTCATTTGGCCATTGCCTAAGCATTAGCCTTGCAGCTGTCCAAACGCGGTTTTGTAGCATAAGCCAAGTGAAGAATCGACATTTTGGCGGCGCCTTTGTTTTCCATGTGATTTTAGCTGTCATGGATGAGGACATTCCAAGGAATTGCATTCTATATGCCGATCTTGCTGTGTACTGTCCATCCGCTGTGTGTAGCCAGCTGATCCTATCCTCATTTGCCGACTGGACAGAGATTTCTTGTAAGCAAGTCCATAGTGATATAAATTCCTCGACCACTCGCTCTGTCATGCTGTAGTCGACATCTCTGATCTAGTTTTCATCGTCCAGGGCATCACAAACTATTATGTTCTTCCTCTTGCTATGCCTGAACAAGGCCGGGTACAATATTGCAGGTGTTTGACCATGTAGCCAGCGAGATGACCAGAACTTAGCCTTTTTTTCATTTCCTAAGACCACACTTGTAGCAACATTGAAGAGTGCAATGTCACTATTGTCAACCGGCAACTCCATTCCTTTCCAGGGTCTGTCAGTGTCGTCCCACGAGAACCAGAGCCACCAAAGCCGCAGGGCACGACTGAACCTTTCCAGTTCGATGATGCCTAGACCACTAAGCCTGGGCAAAATACCCGATACCCATTACCCGTACCCAAATTACCCGAACCCGGACCCGAATTACCCGAACCCGAGGTACCCGATCCCAAATTCGGATAGCGATTTTGATTACCCGAAATTAGTTTGGGTAATTCGGGTAATATCCCCCGGTACCCAAACTACCCGAACTACCCAAAGATTTGTTTTGTCTTTGTATTCATCATCTGTTGTTAGCTGAACCATTTAACTTATCACTTTATTAGAATATAATTCTCTCTATTTGAATGAGTGACTGTAATATATTATTCTCTACAAATTGCTATTGAAATTCTATACAAATTGCTGCTGAAATTATGTATAGATCGCTACTGAAATTTAGTGTAGTTTGTTGTTTTCTGTAAATTTGGGTATATCGGGTAATACCCGAACCCGAACCCGAATTATCGGGTACCCGAATTTGCGGGTACTGTTTTTTCGGGGGTAATATTGGGTAGCAATTTTTATTATCCGAATTTTGAATTACCCGAATTACCCGACCCGAAAAAATCGGGTAACCCGAACGCCCAGGCTTATAGACCACCGTTGTTTGTTGGTGTACATACCTTGTTCCATGCAACCTTGCATTTCCTTCCAGTTAGCTCCTTGTCTCCGGCCCACAAGAATCTTCTACGAAGTTTGTCTAGTTCTTTCAAGAAATTTTTGGTTACCTTCATAGCTGTCAGCAGGTAAACTGGCAGGGAGCTAAGCACAGAGCGCACCAACTCCCTGCGGCCAGCAACATTCAACAGTCGCCCTTGCCAGCCAGCCACCCTATCTTTAGCTCTATCTTGGATGTATTGCAGGTGCACCATTCTTAACCTTCCAAGTGTGAGAGGCAGTCCTAAGTATTGCATTGGAAAAGTCACTCTTGGTCTAGGGAAGTCTTGTAGTATATGTTCCATATCTAGGTCCACACATCTAATCGGTGCCACGGTGCTCTTTTGCATGTTTATCTGTAATCCAGTGGCTGCACCAAAAGCATTGAGGATCTCCATGATGCAGGTAATGTCCTGTCTTCTTGGGTTACTGAAGATTACCGCATCATCAGCATACATCGATATTCGGAGGCTTGCATGTCTATCTTTTAGTTTTGATAGGAAGCCTTGCTGCGTGGCAATGTCGAAGATGTTATTAAGTACATCGATTGCCAATATGAACAGGTAGGGTGACAGTGGATCACCCTGCCTGAGACCTCTTTGGTGCCTGATGTTGTCACCTGGGCAACCATTGAGTAGTATTGCCGAGGACGATGTACTGAGGATCGCTGCCAGCCAGTCCAGCCATCTTGTCGGAAATCCCCTTTTGGCAAGCAGTTCAATCAGGTACTCCCATGATACCGAGTCAAATGCTTTGGTTATGTCGAGTTTGATGAGGCAGGCAGGTGTTCTTGTGCGGTGGTAGTGCCGCGCGAGCCCCTTGACATACAAGAAGTTTTCCTGTATGCATCTCCTTTTAATGAAAGCACTTTGAGAGACAGAGGTTAGCTTATCTATATACATCGCCAATCTATTCGTCATCACCTTTGTCAGTAACTTTGCAAAGGAGTGGATGAGACTTATCGGTCTGAAATCCTTTGGCTCCGTCGCAATTTCCTTCTTAGGGAGCAACACCACCTGTGCTCGGTTAAGGTGTCCCAGAGCACCATTGTGTTGTATGTAGAAAGCATGAAAAGCGGCGAGAACATCCGGCTTGATGATTTCCCAGCAATGCTTGTAAAAATCATTGGTCAAACCATCCGGGCCAGGCGCCTTCTCACTGGGAAGATCTCTTATTGCCTGCTGAATCTCATTTTCTGTGAAGGGCCTGTCAAGTTCGAGGCCAGGTAGCTGGACCAGTGCATTTAGCTGCAGCTGTGGCCATTGGAAGGTCTGTGTTCTGTGTATCTTCTTTCCAATTAGGTCTTGGAAAAAGTCTTGGAGGACCCGTTGTTTTTCATCGTGAGCCCACACCAAGGTGCCATCCTGTTTTTTGAGTGAAGGTATGTATTGTCTTCTCTTCCTGGCTGCCATCTTCAGGTGGAAGAATCTTGTACATGCGTCTCCTGCCTTGATAAAGTTCAGTCTAGACGCCTGCCTACTCCTCTCAATCGCTGCTAAGCCCAATATCCTGATTTTGAGGTCTTGCCGTAGAATATTCTCTTCTTTTGATAGCCGTCTGCTTTCTTGGGCAACATCCAGCCTAAAAATGACCTCATTTGCAATGTATAGCTGCAGGCGTGCATTGCTGAAAAGCAGTTTGCTCCAGGTTCTTAGCGCCCGCGCCGTCTCTGCTAGCCGTGGTATTTCAAGCTGGTCCTATACTCCTATGTATATATATGCAACCTATGTGTCGGATCCACTCACTCTCAAGTGTCACTTCATCAGTAGCCAGTATATCTCGAAAAATTATTTGCTTGTAGCCTAAAATGACTAGCAGGCTAGCACATTCATCTCTACACTTGCTGCTCTGCATCCTTCCCTTGTCTTGACCTCTCGTCATCACTAATACAATGACAGTGGCCATGGCCGTCGCCTTCCTCCTCCCAGTCCTTGCACACGTCGAGGAAGTAGAGCGCGCAGACCAACGCGACGCACGCCACGAACATCGGGATCGGCCCGAAGAGCCAGAGGAAGACGGGGCAGGAGAAGTAGAACGCGCGCGCGCCGAGCGACCAGAAGTAGCTGCCGCGGTTGAGCATGTCCGTGACGTACCCGACGGCCCGGCCGCAGCGGTGCCGGTGCGCCGCCGCCGCCGCCGCCGGCGGCGGCACGTTCACGAGCACGCTCGCGTGGCTGTAGTACCGGATGGACTGCACGTTGAGGAGGAACGCCACCAGGAAGCACACCAGGATCGCGAAGAACTTGGCTGACAGCGCCGGCGCGCCCGTCGCGCCCACCACCAGCGGCGCGCCCGGGAGGAGGCCGCCGTTGCTGCTGTTGTTGTTGTTGGAGGCGGCGGTGGCGCCTCCACCGCCGCTGGACATGAGGACCGCGATCAGGGAGCTCAGGGTGATGGCTGTCGACGCCAGCAGCGTCGACGCCATGATGTTGTTGCGGATCGTCTGCACCGCCAGCACCGCGTGCTTCCCGGACGGCTCCTGCGAATTCAGCCAAGCAAATTACTGCAAGGATCAATAAACTCAACCCTGGGATTTCTGCTCCACTTCATCACTTCTTGGCTTGAAAATTTGGTTTTTGTTCGTTTGGTTGATTGATTGGCAATCATGAAACAGGAAAATTTCTCAAAAAAAAAAAAAGGTGCAAATGCATGCCAGGGAAAAAATGGGATGGATCGTGTGGGACTGTGCGTGGGTGCATGCATCCATGCATATGATCCGAAGTTTAAGAGCGCGCGATATGACGTGGAGAAGAAATGGATCCCACCTCCATGATGTGACGAACCCAGATGCGGCGGTTGATGGCGTTCACGCCGATGACGGTGGTCGCCGGCTGCCGGCGGACGCGGAGGAGCAGCCACGCGTGGTACCCGGCCATCACCGCCAGCCCCAGCGGCACCAGCACGTAGTCCAGCTCTTCCTTCTTCATTCCCATATACCTCCCTCTCCGTCTCCGACCGATGTCCGAGATGCGAATGCGATCACACGAGACGAGGAACGGAGGAAGACGACGACGGAGACAGGGAGCTGCAGAGCATTGGAGACTGGACGGAAGACGGCCCACTTCTCCTTCGTTAAATGGGCCGTCCTGGACCGAATCGCGGGCCCACGGCCCAGCCCATCGCGCCGAAATCACACTAGCCTGCAGCCTACTTCTACTTGTAGGCTTGCTGCCTAAGCCCTTTTTCCCCGCACCTTCGGCTTTGCTCCGACGCCGGCGAGCGAGACCGCGAGGCGAGCCACCGCGGCGGCGGTTGTGGCGATGGGGTCCATGACGATCGGTGCCAAGTACAAGACCACGATCAAGGACCCCGGCACCCCAGGCATCCTCCGCATGGTGCGTGCCACCCTCCTCCCCTCCCCTCCCCTTCCCTCCCACTCCGCGCGGCTCTCCCTCCCCTCCCTCTCCTCCCGGCGCGCGCGCACGGTTCGCTAGCAGGCTCCGGGGTGCGCCGCTGTTGCGGGCGGGGGTTTTGGTCGGCGGCTTCTGGGGCCCGGCGGCAAATATTGAATCGAGGGACTGGTGGAGACTAGCCGCTGATTGGATCGGTGGAGGTGGAGGCGCGCGCGGGTTTGTGCTCATCGGCGGTAGCAAATCCGAGCCACGGGGCAGGGGTAGCTTTGTGGGTTGCCCTCTGCATCCTGGAGGTTCGGATGCGGAGGGATGAGCTAATTTGAGCATTTTTCATGTATGGATGGTCACCATTTAGTTTGCTGTTCAATTTTAGTGCCATTTGCATTTGCGTCTGGCTTCGTTTCCTTGCTCAGAAATACCCTGTTGTGTCCAAATATGATCAGTTCGTTGTTTTTTTTCTAATTACAGAACGATGAAAGGTTCACCTTCACCCCTAATGATCCACGGTCGGCTATGAAGTTCAATGTTGATTTCCGGACCATCAAAGGTATGCACTTACTTTCCTCCATCAAAGTTCTGTTGTTATGCTGGTGATTTGGCTTAAAGCTTGTTAAATATACCTAACTAACTATGGAACTTATCTTCACATACCTATAACATATCTACTGCAGGGTCATTCTAAACTATTTAACCTCAGATAAATGATCACTAGACTCAAGACAACAATTTAAGCTGTGATAGTGTTTCATGCATACTGAAACAGCTGGGTTTGTTGCCTGTGCTCCAGGTCACAAGTTCAACAAAGTAGAGGGTAACAAAGCAGCATTATTGAACCTTTCAAAAGAAGACAAGGTTTGAGCAATTTATAGCATTTTCTCTGCCTTATTTCTAATTGTTTTCAAGGTTAGTATGAGATGCATATATTTTTTTTTCTCAGGCTGGAGGCTACATATTTGAGTTTGACAATGTTGGTAACCGTGACCTATCTCGCGACTTTGTAGGTAATGTTCATTTTGTAGTTAGTCGATGCCAACAGAACAGTTAAATATTTTCTTTGTAAGATATCTAATGTAGGCATGGAAGGGCGGGCTTGGTGCAAGCGGTAGAGTCTTACTGCCTGTGACCGGAAGGTCCCGGGTTCGAGTCGCAGTCTCCTCGCATTGCACAGGCGAGGGTAAGGCTTGCCACTGACACCCTTCCCCAGACCCCGCACAGAGCGGGAGCTCTCTGCACTGGGTACGCCCTTTTATATCTAATGTAGGCATGAAATGAAAGTAACGTGAAGTACTTAGCTGTTTCTTGCATAAACTTATCTCCTATGCCAGTTACTTGCAATATAAGAATTTGACTAGGTACCTCATTCCAGCCAGACCTAGCATTTGGCTTGCTACATAAGATAAGATAGATCACTATAACATAACAGTGACCATTTTATAAGGAATATAATAAAATTCTGGATTAAGGGTTATTTGCTGTGCCAAGTTCGCTATGGCACTGACTCACATGAAAGCTACCATATTGAGTTTCGTGCATCTATTACCCAATAAGATGCATCCATAACTTAATACATCCTCCTTGCAGCTAGGGTTTTAGGCAAACATCAAGGGATAGTGCCTCCTAGACCAACTGTGACTCCTGAAAACTCAGTTGCTTCTGCTGCTCTGGAACAACTCAGTGCTGCTGAAGTGGAGAGACGGGTGAAACTGTTGCGAGAAGACAGGTAATGTGATTATTTGATATATCCAGACTATTTCTTTTGGTCACAGAAATATGAAGTTCTGATGATAGTTCATATGGGCACAAATTTAATCTGCTAGAATTTGTTGAGCTTATTTACATTCTTTGAGATGATGTTTGGTTGATTAGTGATCTTTAAGATTTTCTTTTTGTAAAACATAGATTTGGTTTTCCCTATGCTCTTGTAGATAAAGAAAGTTTTAGAGCATCACCTTGTACCAGTCTCTATTATTCATTTTGGTGAGCTTTGTTGCAAATGGTGTCATATCAGAAAGCTGGCTGTGGTAGTATGGATGCCATAGTGGAAATGACTGGTATAGTGTTACACCTAAAGGATTAAAACGAAGCACAAAGTTTTTCTTCTATCTGTTCTCATATAATTCTGATGGTGTTTCTGTTTTATTTTTTAATTATACCATTGATTTTATCATTTTAATCTCTTTGACCACTGTTATTAATTGTTCCCAGTTCAGGAACATGCTACATGTATGGATTTTGAAAGTCCATAGATTTCTTAGAAAAAACATGGCAAAAAAAAAAAAAACTGCAAACTATCATATGCAACAAAAGTCAAAATGTTCTTATGTTTCTCAGTTTTGTTGATTTAACATTTCCCTTTACAGCGAATTGCAGAAATTACATAAGAAGTTTGTTCTTGGAAATATTCTGCAAGAATCTGAATTTTGGGCAACAAGAAAGGTAAAACTCACTTATCCTGTATATTGTTACTTGATTAGTAAATTTTAGCTGTGCACTTTATGTTTCTTCACTTGATCCATTATTTCCTTACGATCTTTGCAGAACTTACTTGAAGATGAAGCAAATAAAAGATCAAAACAAAGGCCAGGTTTCAAGAATGCGCTAGTAGATATTAAGCCAACAACTGATGGTCGGGTATGTCACTGGAATACTATTGTTGTAGCTGTAGACCATAATTCTGTACCAGAGTATTGATAAGTGTTATTTCTTATGTTCTATTCTAAGACACTGAATTTGCTGATGACTGATGGTAGTTAACTTTTTTTTATTATTTCTATGTTGAGCATTTCAGACAAACAAAGTTACTTTCCAGATCACACCTGAGATGATACATCAGGTCCGCCTTTCCACTCTGCTTCTTTATCATGAACTAATACCTATGTAGTGCTTGGTAACATCAATTGTTTCTATTTCCTGAATTGTTATAATTGCAAAATTTCTATACTATGCTGTAAAATGAAAATTACGTCATTTTGTGAGTTATGGAGTTTCTGAACATTTTTGTTAGTAAAAGGTTTCAAAGATTTTTTGAATCTGTATATGAATGTGTAGCAAGCCCTATACCTTCTTTGTTTCCTTAGTAGCTTTCATGCATGATGCCGTGATCCTTTATTAAGGGCGTGTTTGGCAGGGCTCCTCCTTTTTACACTAAAAAACGGCTCCAAACGTCTCCTCCTACTAAAAACTTTTGGTAGGGCTCCTCTGAAGGAGCCGGAGCCGGAGTCGGAGTCGGGGAGGAACCCTACCAGACAGGGTCTAAGCTATTTTTATATCTTGAAAATATAATTTCCATTGTGTGCATGTGAATTTGATGCGATCAAAGGTAATTATTGAGCAGGAACACTGAAAATTATGCTTCCACCCTAGCCAGTCAGGTTAGGATTAGTCCATAGCTGCAAAATCCATCTTCCTTGCTTGGAATCCTATCTGCGCTGGGTCCTGTTTCCCCAAGAATACTCCATTATACCTGAGGCATATATTATTCACGGAAGCAAGTTCTGAATTCCATGATTGTATATCTGAACTTTGCAATGAATTGATATGTAAAGTCTTGAAGATATACTTCTTCCAACTTGTTAACGCCATATATCCTTTCATTTTACAGATTTTTGCAGAAAAGCCTGCTGTCCGTAGAGCATATTTAGATTTTGTTCCAAAAAAGGTAAGACCTATTTATATTATCAATATCTTAAAATGAACTGTAGAAAATTCAGGCATAAAATTTTCCTAGTGTTATTACTGTTTCTGTATGGTCGATGCTGATTTCTCATTATGCTCTATATATTCTGCTGTATTCTGTCATAATCTTCTCATTTTATTATATTTTCTGAGGATAGATGTCAGAAACCCGATTTTGGGAAAAATACTGTAGAGCCGAGTATCTAGTTAGGACAAAAAACACTGCAGCAGCAACAGCTGAGGCTGCTGGAGATGAGGAATTGGCTATCTTCCTGAAGAATGATGATATACTGGCCAAGGAGGCAAAGATGAAGGTTTAGTTTTAGCAATGATTGCTGTTGTAATTCATTTTTTGTTACCATGTGTTGGTGCCATTTCTTTCAAGTGACTCAATTGTTGGTTGCAGATAAAACGAGTCGATCCAACATTAGACATGGAGGCAGACACTGGAGATGATTACATTCATCTTCCGGTATGATTTTTTTCTACTATTATCTTCTTATATTTGTAAGACAAATGTGGTCTCTAGACTTTCTCATATTGAGCATATTTGCTTGCTGTTGACAATGAAGTGCTCATCCTATGTTAAAATTACTGCTCAATCATTATGTGTTTGGACACTCAGGACCATGGGATTCACCGTGATGGTAACAAAGAGACAGTCGATGCTGACAGTGAGTTGGCGAGGAGGACGCTGTCTCAGGACCTGAACCGTCATGCAGCTGTTGTTCTTGAAGGGAGATCTCTTGGTAGTTATGAACCTAATCGAAGAAACTTTGTGATGTCTCTTTTGTTTTCCTTAATACAATTGATTGCTCAAGCATGTTATGATGTTAGCGGGGTAAGATGGTACCATTCTCAGTATTATGACTTTGAGATGGTACCGTTCTCAGGGATTCCAGGGCACATCAGCAACAGAGTGAAATGATTTTAAATTATTTTGTTTGCCACCCATTTGAATAATTTATTGTGGCCATAGCTCTTTCATAATTATACAAATCGACTAGCCTGGACCATTGGTTTGGTTTGCAAACTATACCTTTATAGTAATTGTTCTGTGACTTTCTGTTGTGTCTATTCTTTCCCTTTTTCGTTTGATCAGATTCGTTTTTCATGTTGCATTTCTATTTATTCATTTTCATTCTGCCAATTGTTTAAACTATCTTTCAATCCATTAAGTGTACTATGTTTTATTTGTCTTGTAGATGTTGAGTCGACTGATCCAAAGACTTTAGCTGAAGCCCTTGTAAGGTCCAAGAAAGGTTAGAGATGGCATCGGAATTCAATTGAATCCTTTTACACATGTAATATATTGTGTTCTGATGAATTATTAACTGCAGAACCACCTTCCACTTCTATTGTTGATGATGCTAATCATGAGAGACTAGTGAAGGTGGCTAGAATGACGGAGATAGAGGATCTGCAAGCTCCACGAAGCCTTCCGTATGCACCACTTTGTATAAAGGTAAAGCTTTTTTGTGCTCATGGCGTAATAGTAGATATAACAACAACAACAAAGCCTTTAAGTCCCAAACAAGTTGGGGTAGGCTAGAGTTGAAACCCAGCAGAAGCAATCAAGGTTCATGCACGTGAATAGCTGTTTTCCAAGTGCTCCTATCTAAGGCTAAGTCTTTGGGTATATTCCATCCTTTCAAGTCTCCTTTTATTGCCTCTACCCAAGTCAACTTCGGTCTTTCTCTGCCTCTCTTCACGTTACTATCCTGGCTTAGGATTCCACTACGCAGCAGTGCCTTTGGAGGTCTTCGTTGGACATGTCCAAACCATCTCAACCGGTGTTGGACAAGCTTTTTTTTCAATTGGTGCTACCCCTAATCTATCACGTATATCATCGTTCCGAACTCGATCCCTTCTTGTATGATCGCAAATCCAACGCAACATACGCATTTCCGCGACACTTATCTGTTAAACATGTCGTCTTTTCGTAGGTCAACATTCTGCACCATACAACATAGCAGGTCTAATCACTGTCCTATAAAACTTGTCTTTTAGCTTCTGTGGTACCCTTTTGTCACATAGGACACCAGATGCTTGGCGCCACTTCATCCACTCTGCTTTGATTCTATGGCTAACATCTTCATCAATATCCCCGTCTCTGTAGCATTGATCCTAAATATCGAAAGGTATCCTTCCTAGGCACTATTTGACCTTCCAAACTAATATCTTCCTCCTCCCGAGTAGTAGTGCCGAAGTCACATCTCATATACTCACTTTTAGTTCTACTGAGTCTAAAACCTTTGGACTCCAAAGTCTCCCGCCATAACTCCAGTTTCTGATTCACTCATGTCCGGCTTTCATCAACTAGCACTACATCGTCCGCGAAAAACATACACCAAGGGATGTCCCCTTGTATGTTCCTTGTGACCTCATCCATCATTAAGGCAAACAGATAAGGGCTCAAAGCTGACCCTTGATGTAGTCCTATCCTAATCGGGAAGTCATCCGTGTCTCCATCACTTGTTTGAACACTAGTCACAACATTGTTGTACACATCCTTAATGATCCCGATGTACTTCGTTGGGACTTTATGTTTGTCCAAATCCCACCACATAACATTCCTTGGTATTTTATCATAAGCCTTCTCCAAGTCAATAAAAACCATGTGTAGGTCTTTCTTCTTCTCCCTATACCGCTCCATAACTTGGCTTATTAAGAAAATAGCTTCCATGGTTGACCTTCCGGGCATGAAACCAAATTGGTTCATAGAGACCCGCGTTATTGCTCTCAAGCGATGCTCGATAACTCTCTCCCATAGCTTCATAGTATGGCTCATCAACTTAATTCCCCGGTAATTAGTACAACTTTGAATATCCCCTTTATTCTTGTAGATCGGTACCAATATACTTTTCCTCCACTCGTCAGGCATTTTGTTCGATCGAAAAATATGGTTGAACAGCTTGGTTAGCCATATTATAGCTATGTCCCCGAGGCATCTCCACACCTCGATTGGGATACCATCCGGTCCCATCGCCTTACCTCCTTTCATCCTTTTCAACGCCTCTCTGACCTCAGATTCTTGGATTCTCCGCACAAAGCGCCTATTGGTGTCATCAAAAGAGGCGCACAGAGTAATAGTAGATATATCAACCAAAATAAGAAATAATGTATTAATTTGTCTTCTTTTTTCTTATTAGGATCCTAAAGAATATTTTGATTCCCAACAAGCAAATGCTCTGAGATCTCTAGGTGGCAGCAATGACGGAAGAAAAGCTCGTACTTGCAGCTTGAGCACTGAAGAAGCATTCCATCATTTAATGGACCAAATGTCTTCTATTAAAGTTAATAAGCTTAACTGTCCGATTATTCAGTCTGATATGGCTCTTAAGGTAAACCATTTTACTGGGCAGTTTGATTCTTTTATTTATTACTTTTTCTTAGTTTACTCAGTGTATTGAGTAATAGCTGATTCGGCACTAAATAAATTGTTGGGTTAGCGGTCCAATCAAGAGGAGTGCACAGACATAGTTTAGGATAATGGCACTTTGAAGACTGCAAGGCAACTTGAATCCTTTTATCAGTTCGTCACCAATTATAAGTTTCAAAGGTCAACCAGCACCAGGACTGCAAATATGGTTGTCAGTCTCAGTCCACTAGTCAACTGGGAACAGACAGAAGCCAGTGGTAAAAGGCAGGCTACCACTGGTGTAATCAACATAATTAGTTAACCGTTGGATGTATTGGCGATTAGGAAGTATCTAAGGCCTGTTTGGCAGAGCTCCAACTCCAAGAATTTTTGGAGCTGACCATCCCTAGGTCCAGGTATTGTTGGATGTGTGGCCAAACTGAGGTCATTTTATTGAAATGTTGAATCATTTATATTGAATGCCAGATGTTTAAACCACTTGACCTTTTCTTTCAAGCTCTAAATCCTGCATGGGTCTTGGAGCTGGAGCTTTGGAACCCTAAATGTATCACGTAAAGATCATATAAAAAAGAGAGGAAGAAGGAAACACATGTTATTTGGTTTATTAGTATCCCATTCTTAGTAATATGTGTATGTAAAGGTCCATTCGTCATATTTATGCAACTGTTTGCATGATGTTGTGTTACTGCTACTGTGGCTTCTCTGTTCTTAAGCTATTAAATTGCATGAGCAGGAAATCCTAACTACCTAAATGGTATGGGCCTAGGTTCTTAATGAATTGAATGAAGGGATTTCTCGTTCAAGGAGACTTAACCTCAAGAATCCTCAAGAAGGTCTCCTTGGTCAGCTGCCTCAACATACACGGGATGAGCTTATGGATGTGAGATGCTGTATTCACTACTGGTTTCGTTTTGTATGTATGGATACTCTTGTCGATGGAACTTCTGTAAACTATCTATTTTCTCAGCATTGGACGGCTATCCAGGAATTGCTACGGCATTTTTGGTCATCGTATCCAATAACAAGTGCAGTCCTTTATAACAAGGTATATCTCCCCCATCGTTATCAGCACTGTTTTGTAACCCATGGTGTTTTCAATTGGATTTTTTTTATCTGGAACACGCTCACGCAGGAGAGCTGCGTATCATTATATTAAGAAGAAAATTTGGAAATTAGTACAAACTTCTTGATTTCATGTTATAAGTGCAAACTTAGCTGATTTATAGGACTAGAGGAAGTGTTTGTACATCCACCATGTTTCTTCTGTTAGATGTTTTCAGCAGCTTGCATTGAAAAAAAGAAGATGTTTTCAGCTGCTCGGTTTATTTTGCATGCTGCATTGATTTGGTTAGAGAACCATCACTGAGAACTATAGAGTAGCATACTGTATATTGTGTTGTACAGTATGTTATCCAAACTATGAGTTAGAATGCCCTAGTTCTGAAGGTTTTGTACCACTGTAGTTATGGTGCTAGTTTCGGTAAGCTAAAGCCAGGAAGACTGTCACACAGTTTTAAAAACTTATGGTGTCTAGAAGAGAAGCTTTGAGTGCGCTGTGCGCCATATCATGCTTTTAGTCTTTTTTGGTATAGCAAAGCTTCACTCTGGATATGCATTTCTTTCTAATGCCAGTTGCTTTGATGTTAATTTACTTGTTTTGAAGGTTCAAAGAGTTAAAGAAGCTATGACACAGATATATCAAAAGTTGCAGGTAAATATTTGCCAGCACATCTGACATCTGCCCCCACTCCCCTGTTTAGATATGCAGAACCCTCATACTTGTCACCTAAATTGGGTTTATACTCAAATTACCATTGAAGTTCTTTTGTATGTTCTGTTACTTGTGAAATATGCAGCTTATAAAGGAATCAGCACAGCCTGATGTAAGACATGAAATATCTCGGCTAGTAAAGCCCATGACTCAGGTCTGTAAACATTCCTCGCACTACCATGTACTCCTACCTAAGAGCATTATGCCATTATTTGAATCACAATCCCACATTCAAAGTTGGCACATGCTTCCATGAATTGTTCTCCCATCGAAATGGCAGCGAACTGACCAATGTACCGATGGTATGTCGTTTGCAGGCCTTGGATGCCGCCTTCAACCACGATGTGGAACAGCAGCAGAAGTCGTCCAAGGCCGGGAACAGGCACAACGGGTTTTGAGCCAAGGAGACTGGTTTGACCAACACATGAAGCGAGACAGACGGGCAGTGTGCCCGAATGTACAAGAGTTGCTGTAGAATTCTTGAGGCTTCTACGATTTTGATCTTTTTTCCCCTCTCGTATTAATAGCTGCAGGAGGAGCAGGAGCATGCTATTTGCAGCCCCAGAATCTTGATCTATGTCATCAATTGTTTGTAATTGAGTGAATAGTGAGACTCGCAGCAGGATGCTGCCGACGTCTTGTACATGGCGGTCATGGCTATTCGAGATAGAATCAAAGCAGTACCATTATGATTTTCGCTGTTCGTTCGTGGCCGTCGGGCGGAATTACATACGTATCTTCTGCAGCATTTCGAAGCCACCATTACGTATCACAGTATCGGTGGCGTCTGTCAGCTGTCACCCACTCGTCTTGTAACATCTGTGGGTAGCGGTTGACGAAGGAGCTGCATGAAAGAAGGTGGCGCACTGGCGCTGGCTTTATTCCACCTTGTCGTTTCACTCGGCAGTGGCAGTGTTCTGGGGGTTTCATAGGGTTTTGTTGTAGACTTGTAGTCGTCGCTCGCTCTGCTGGGTGTGCAGCGTGCGTTGCCGTTTTTGGAGGAGGCAGGACTAGCAGAAACAGTAGGCCGTGCATCGGTTCCGTTCAGTCCTTGCCGCTGGGCAGTTGGAGCATGCTTTTCGTAAAGCACGGGCCCCGTTGTTCCTGTGAGCACAGTGAACGAAGGAAAAGGTGGAAATGAAAAATAAGCATAAGCGAGTAAGCAAAGCAAAGGTGTAAAAAGATATCAATGGTAAAAAAAAGAGAGCATATAAGCAACGTCAAAATGATGGGTAAAACATGTGATTTTTTTTAAAAGAAAACAAATTCACGCCCAGTGGGACTCGAACCCACAATCGCCTGATTAGAAGTCAGACGCCTTATCCATTAGGCCATGGGTGCGGATTGTTTCATTTCGTTTTGACATTATTCACGAAAGCATTCAACATCGCCGTCCCGCTGGCCTCTGCTCACGCGCGAGCATCCATGTCCTCCCACTCCAGCCATGCAACCACCACCCACAGTCCCTACTCCCAGCCAACGCGTATGCTGGGAACGCCACGCCCGCACCTGGAGCGAGAGCTGTTGGACGACGTGCTGCTGTCTGCTGATGGTTCGTCTCGCCACGCCACGCGCGCCTGCACTTCTGCGCTGCTCTGCTCCTGCTCCATGGACGGAACCGCGGCTATACCCGCGCTGTGCTCTTCTTCTTCTTCTTCTTCTTCGTGTTTATTTGCTTCCTCGTTTTGATCCACCATCCATCTATGATCTATCCTCCGCGCGCGTCGCTCAGATCCCTGTGCTCACGCTGGGGGTATTGTCACTTTGGGGTTTTCTGATTGGCTGCTTAATTTCTTTGGGGGTTTTGGCACTTTGGTGGTCATATGCTTCGATGATTGGCATTAGAATTCTTCCAACTGCATTCACCACTGCTTTCTCCTAGAAGATCGCAGCAGATCGGATTTGGAAATTAATTGCTTCTCCATGAAGTATTAAACTGACTGTTCGATCGCCCTCCCACTCCTCCTACAGGTGGAGGAGGCTACACTTGCATATCACACGCCGAACCGTTGGTTCATCTAGGAGAAATCACCGTCCTCCTCCTCCGGCCTCTGCGCTCCGCTGTACGTGCACGAGCTCTACCGCCTTCTCTCCCCTCTCGACACTTTTGCAACGAGATGCGGTACGGTGTTACTACTGCTACACTTTTGCTTTAACCTGCGGTTGCATCGTCTTCTACTACCTCTAGCGATGTTTGCTTTACTTGCATCTACGGTGTGCTCTCTTGCATAGTTTCCATTTACGCGTACTAATTCTGCTGCTGCCTGTTCATTCTCTCTCTCTCTTTTTTTTGGTGTGTTCTTGCATCTCGACACGATCTTCCATTTTTTTAGAAAGAAAACACCATCTTTCAACTACAGTACAGATCATTTTTTAGTCGATGCCCGTGGGGAAAACAATAAGGCCGTATTTTATTGCCGGCCCATCACCAAGCCCACGCGTAATGGGCCTGGCACCACTTCCTTCCTAGCACACCCCGCACGGTCCGGGGCTCCGGGCTCCCATTTGTCTGCACCCACTTCGTCGCCGCCGCCGGCTCCGGCGGCCGCAGCGACTTGACGTCGACCTCGTCCGGTCGCTTCTACGCTCCGTCTTGGGGTTGGGGGTGGTCGCTGACCCGGCCGACCCCCACCCATGTCTCGTCCCGTGGCGTCGATGTCGGTTTCCGTGCGCGCGCTGGGGGCGGGGCACCGCCGGGGAACCCCTAACCCTCGGCGTGGCTGGCTGGCTGGCTGCTTTGACCACCAGCTTAAGTTGTTCGCGAAATTGCCTCACTAGGGTGCTGCCTGTCATCGAGGTCGAGGTACATTGTGCTTTGTGTGCCGGGCCTGGGCTTGGGGTGTGATTGGCGGTGGCTGGTGCCTTTTGGGATTGTTGGCCAGCTTATAATTTTCTAGACACCAGTTCTTTCTTATTTGTTGTTCTTGGATCTTG
Organism: Miscanthus floridulus; assembly: GCF_019320115.1. Lineage (NCBI taxonomy): Eukaryota > Viridiplantae > Streptophyta > Magnoliopsida > Poales > Poaceae > Miscanthus > Miscanthus floridulus. The sequence continues at coordinate 14,964,160 of NC_089592.1, forward strand.
TCAGAACAATATGCTGTCGCAATGGATATTTCTGTTTTTCTTAGGTCTGCATTGGATATTTCTGTTTTTTCTTATGTCTGCCCAGCTTATTTTGTTGTTCTTGAATCAAGTTCTGACCTGGATATTTCTGTTTTTCTTAGGTCCGCAATGGACTGCAGCTCTGATGAGTCATCAGAGCTAAGTAAGACTGATATTGATGACTATGCTGAGAAGTCATACTTGGACCTGAAGGCTGGCAAGTTTGTGGCAAGGCTGGGCAGTGACAGGTTCAGGTGCCCATTCTGTCCAGGGAAGAAGAAGCAGGACTACCGTTACAACGAGCTGCTTCAGCACGCTGTTGGGGTGGGCGCATCCAACCGTGCTGCAAAGGTGAAGGCAAACCACCAGGCCCTAGCGAAACTTCTCAAAGAGGACCATGCTGATGCGGCAGCCACATTGCCACCATGTCAGGCTATTGCGCTAAGTAACCCTCCAAAGCCAGTGCAAGATCTGGAAGTGTTTGTTTGGCCCTGGATGGGCATCCTCACAAATGTTCTGGCCGAACAAACCCAGGGGGGTGGAGGCATACTGATGAAGCAGCTAGCTGATTTCAAACCCGTGCAAGTTACTGCTGTGGATGGTGACAATGGGTATACTGGCTACGTCATTGTTCTTTTCACCAAGGATTGCATTGGGTTCAAGAACGCCTTAGCATTCCACAACTATTTCAAGTCACAACACTTGGGGAAACTGGACTGGAAGGAAACAAAGCAACATGTAAAGGATGTGTTTGGATGGCTGGCAAAAGAAGAGGATTACAAATCAGATGACCCAGTTGGTAGGTTCTTGTCATCAAATGGTGGCCCGAAGACAGTTTCTGAACTGGAACAAGAGATGTCCAGCAAGACTGACAATCTCATAGCTAATTTGACTCAACAGAGTACCAAGTGTAATAAAATGAATCTCTCCCTTCAGAAAGTCATGGAAGAAAGTGATTTGTTGCACAAACGTTATAATGAAGGTACGCTCATTGATTCTAGTTGTGAAATATTCTTCTGTTAGAGCTTTATGGATGTTATGCTCATTTGTATTATCTAAAATGATTGTGCCTATTGTATTTTTATTTATCCTTTTCACAGAAATGAGGAATATGCAGTCAGCTGCTCGCAAACATACACACATAGTTTTTCAGGAGACTGAAAAGCTGAGAAATGAGTTGGTTGAGAAAGAGAGTTACATCCAATGGAGGTCCAGGCAGCTCAATGAACAAGTTGCTCAAACTGACATGAAAAGAAGAAAACTGGAGGAAGAGAGGAAAAAGGTATGGGTGCATCCCCATTTCTATTAGTGCTACTTTTTATTGTCCATATCTTCTCTATCACTGTATCACATATCAGATAGTTTCTGAATTGTATTCATAGTCTTGCCAATAATGATTCTTTTCTGATACCTGTCTTTCGTACTAATTTCCCCGCAGAATGCTGACCAAAATGATTCCCTCAACATGGCTAGAATTGAGCAACAGAAAGCTGATGAATGGGTGCTACAGCTTCTTGAGAAACATAAGGTACGCACATCCTTTTTCTTGTTGATACCACTGAGTTTTTTTTTAGTTTTCATGCACCCGAACTTATTTTGGGTTCCAAAACTCAAACAGGAAGAGAAGGAGGTCGCTGTGAACAGAATCCTGCAGTTCGAAAGGCAGGTGTATGAAAAGCAAAAGCTGGAGCTAGATATTGAACAACTTAAAGGCAAACTGGAGGTGGTGAAACACATTGAAGGAGAGGGTGTTGATGTGAAGAAACGTTCTGAGGAGCTGACAGCAGAACTGAATGAAAGAATTGAAGAGATGGAACATCTGGAAGATCTCAATCAAACTCTTGTTGTTAAAGAAAGGATGGCCAGTGATGAGATTTGACGTGCAAAGAAAGAGCTGATCACGGTATTATCATATGCCAGTATATTTTCAGAAAATCTGCAGAGACATGCCTTATTTAGATATGCATTTTTCCAAATTTAATCGTATTTAGATTCATGCCTTCTATAGATGTGGATTCCTAAAGATTATGCCCATCTGTCCTTTTGACTCTGCCTGAGATAGATTTTGTGGATATTTTGCAGGGTTTGACAGATTTATTAGGTCCTCGTAGTCGTAGTAACATTGGAATCAAGAGGATGGGTGAACTGGATGAGAAGCCCTTTCTTCTATCTTGCAAGCAAAAGTATGTTTGCAAACAGTGTTTACTGCTACCATTTGGTGCTTTTCTTTGACTTGAACTAAATATGAGTTTTTTCTCCATGAAGCAACTTGTCTGATGAATAATGAACTGATGTCTGATGATTATGTAGCAGCTTAAACCTCCTGTTCCCAGGTTCCCCCACGGCCCCACTAGTATCGCCGTAGACACCCAGTGTCCCACACCATTATTTAGATAAGGATGAAATAGAAACATCCCAGTCTCCATAGTATGCAAGTCTTGAAATTCAGTGTGCATGTTTTCATTTTTGTAAAAGTTGAATACTAGTCATAAAAAATTTCATTAAAAACATAATACCATACGTCCACCAAATTATACCATAATGACCCTTGCTCCTAGTCAAATTCTCCCGCCCTATATTGCTTTTACCTTGAATAAACTTGTCTCACATCATCTTGTTAACATGGGAACACCCTCATAATAATTGCTTCTTTGACTGCATCCAAGATTTTCTTCTCTAACCAGCCTAGAAACTACTTGAATTGATATGGTCTTCTAGAGTGAGAGATACAAATACCTAGACTATTGAGGCACTTTCTTATGAACTCTATAAATTCGATCTATGTGAAGAGAATAGCAATTTGTGCCCTCGGGCAACACATGAAACACCAATTCTCACTGAACAAATAGGAGGATTATTTGCAATATTTTTGCCAGATAGTTATTTTGCACAAATTATTTTTGAAATAGTAAATGTAGCAATTTACATATCGTTGTCATTCAGAACATATACAACAGGTATTATGGATCCATGGAATTTTTTCCAAGGACATTTATTTTGGATCTGTAGACATTTGCCCAAAATTTCTTACTAATTTTATGTGGTTTTGCTTGCAATATACATGGCTCCATATTGCATACAATACTTATCATTTATCTTATATATTATCGCAAGCAAATATTGAATATCCACATTAGTTACATATCTTCCTTTCAACATATTGGCGGTGAAGCTCTCCGAGAGCCCAAATAGGGAACAGGTTTCGGTAGTTACCATAATTGAAGTACATGTAACGGTTAGACACTCCAACATGTTCCTGCCACCAAAGCGATAGTACCATAAATATTGTTGCATGTTTAGAATGCTGTGTATGGTTCATGGTAAAGAGCCGAAGCTATGAAGATCATCAATGTCTTGTTTGGAGATCGACATGGATTTATGCACAAGCCATATTTCTGGAATGCAACTTTTTTGTGAAAGCACAGAGGACAATTCCACTTGCACAAGGAAACAGAAAGTGGGCACGAGAATGTTGTTTTGGTCAGTTGTAAATTTATTATATTGAGAACATGTTAGCTTTTTATGTACATGATAGTTCTATTTATAAAATGGTAAAAGATGCTTAATTTGATGGAAAAAATATATGTGTGTGCAAAAGAATTGAAGACTTACTTGTTGTGGAAAGTCGCCAGAGTCCAGTTGCATATTGATTAATTCTTTTGCAGCATGATATAATGGTGTTGGATCTCTTTCAACCTGCTTTCCATTCCCACGACAATGAAATAATAAACGGAGATCAGGATGGTTTTGTTCATAATTTGTTCACCGAAATTGAAATGCTGTAATGCAGAAAATATACCTGTCCAGCATAAAGTAAAGCCAACATTGCCCAAGCGGTGTTGACAGCATGAGGACTGCTTGCCTCTGCATAAATCTGCAAAATATTATAATAAAGACTCAGCCAACATAGTTGTTTTTTTAAAGAGTGACATGACACAATGCATTAGGAGTAGCCTTAAGATGCACTTGATAGTTGCTGAGTCTGTGAACATGGAGACAATTAGTTGTCACTGTTAGATTTTTTTTTTGAGCTTAGTTGTGACTGTTAGATACCTTGCGCTTGTACCCAAGTGTGGAGAATTCATTTTGTTAATTGCTAGAGAAATATGTAAGCAGATCCCTAAATGCCATTTTTAGATTAAATGCTATTTCAGCATAACTAACATAGCAGAGGCCGGTAAGTGACTTCATGATTATTCTATCAACTCGATGTAATGATTGCAAATTAATAAAATCCTTCATAAAAAAACATAGCAAAAACTAGCACAATTCAAACATCTGCAGACACTATACCACAACACCATAATATTGACATATGTGAGTTTGCTAAACTATAAAATTGTCATCGATGATTGCACCAGAGACACTTACACTGACTTAGGATTGTAGTTAGAATAGATCTTTACCAATAGACGGTAGGTTTCTGCAGTGACATCTACCAACCTTAATGGAGGCTTAGATTTTTTGTTGTTGGATAGTGAGCAGCTTTGGATACTAAGTAGATAGCCAAATACAGCCATTGAAGTATCATATCATATTTAAAGACGACCAGATTGAAATCAGATATGAGCTAACAAAACCACTTAAGAAAATGCAAGCATGATCACATAAGGAAAATCAATATTTACCTTAGTTTCACTTGAAAGATATGTTTCTCCCCATCCACCAGTACTTGACTGCTTCGATAAAAGAAAATTGCATGCTTTTCTGATTGAATAACTATTTTTGTATGTTTTTCCAGCTGCCACTAGTCCTTTTACTGCAAATAGTGTCCCATAGATGAAACAGATACCCCAAGTACCGAACCTGTTGAATAAGGAATAATCTAGTTATTAGCATAATTAAATTTTTAATATTTTTTACTGAATAAAAGAAAGTTCTAGGTACCATGAGCCATCCGGTTGCTGTTCGTTTTCAATAAACTTTGTTGCATTTTTGACACAAATTTCTATCTCATCCTTGCGGTAGCCTGGACACAGATCTCTGAATGTAACCAAAGCTTGTAGAACAGATGATGTGCATTCAACGCATCTGTCAATTGGTTTTATGGATTCAGATGATAGGTCACCTCCCATAACTAAAGGAGTCGTCATTAGAAGAAAGGAAACAACTGTTTTTTCTTCTCGTAAAGACACATATTCATCACTTACGGATTATCAACCATGATGTTTGCAAAAGTCTCACAAGGGTTGAGAAGCTGATGACAAGGAAGCCAGGTCAGTACAATCATGCAAGACAGGCCAAATCAGAATAATTTAGGACAAAACAGAATAATTTGGAGCAAAATTTAATCTGTGCAGAACACTGAATTGTTTTTAAAAAACGCTTCATAGTTCTTGAAGTTTAACTATTATTTTTGTTGTTACTTCATCGATCTTTTGACTGCTTTCAACAACCTTTTTCTGATCCATCACTATGCAATGAACAAAGTGCTTGCCACAACCAAATCCTCACTTGATTTTCTATTTTTGTTTGCCCAAATAGTAAGTTCATCAGCATGACAGTTAGTTATTTCCATCCTTAGCCCTTTGTTTAGTTGCAACCCAAAATCCTAAAAGTGCTACAGTACCTGTCAAATCGAATGTTTGCGGCCTGTGCATAGAGCATTAAATATAGACGAAAAAAACTAATTGCACAGTTTGGTGGGAAATTGCGAGACGAACGTTTTGAGCCTAATTAGTCCATGTTTGAACACTAATTGCCAAATAAAAACGAACGTGCTACAGTAGCCCAGAATTTCAACTTGCTGGAACTAAACAGCCTCTTATTTTAGAGTAGTTCTGGAATCGAGGCCCTTGTGCTGCTCTGGAGGCAGCAAAACTACCAGCTCATCAACAAGACTTCCCATCGCCAGCCTCGATGTCCACCAACACCAGCCGCCATGCATGTGGCAGCAGCGACCACCTCTTCACCTTCCTTTCTCCCCATTTGTAATAATCCCAAAATATCGTAACCCGAAAATACAAGATTTTTAAAAATTTTCGTAAAAAAGCTCTTGGATGATGTTGTGCATTTAGAAATATTGGAAGTCGCCCAAATTGAAATTCATTTAATTAGGGGACGCACTTCAATCATATATTGCATTAATCACCCTGTTCGCTTGTTGGTTTTAGCCAGGCTTATTCAACCAGCCAACAATGTTTTTCTCTCACAACAAACCAGCATCAGCCAGCCCAAACTAGCCCAGAAACCAACCAACGAACATGCCGAATAAACAAATCCAACATGGCTGAGTTGACTCTTATGGATTTTTCGTAACCTAAACCAACCCTTTCAAAAATATACATGTATACTTAAGCACGAGTATATATATATATATATATATATATATATATATATATATATGGGCTACCTTTATTTAGAATAAAAACGGAAATAGAAAAGAAGAGAGGAAAGAGGCCAGGCAGTCTAGCCCAGCCGTCCGTGGCACAAGCCACGCAGACAGCCGTCCACCAGACCGCTCCTCTCCTACTCTCTCTCTCTCTCACGGGTGCCGAGTGCCTACAGGCAGGCCAGTTGAGGCCCATAGTTAATAATGTCCACAAACTCCACAACTGTGAATAATGTTCAACACTCAATATGGGCCTAGAGACTTCGATTTGGTATACTAGGAGTAATTGTATCATCTTGATGTAATTGTCCGAGACCCATGAAGTTTCCTTTATCTAAAAAAACATACTTTAACAGTATTATTGTAATCAATTATGATCTCAAAATGTTCTGATTGCTTCAGAAAAGTAAATTTCTTAAGGTTTAAAGATGTTGCCATGCATGGTCCTGGTGTGGTGGTATGCTTATACATTTCTAAAACATAATTTTTCCATCGAAACAAAATTATCTTGCATTGCAGTGAGAGGATTATTAAACTGTTTGCAGATCGTGTGTTCTACACCCAATGAATCGGCACGGTGATTGAAAAATTGAATTGCAGACAATAGAGGAGCAACCAAAGCACTCACCTCCAACCAGGATGACGTTCTTTTACACTCGTATGTAGAAAATGTCCCGTCGTTGTTCTTCACCGATACCAAAAAAAAAAAAAAGGTTGTGATCAATAACCTCAGCACTGAAGTCCCAATTTTATTAAAAATACATAAAGAAGATAATGGAATCATAAAGAGAATTCCATTTCTCTAATTAATAATGCTGAAGGGGTTTGTCATATGATGCGTACCATAAAAGATAGCAAGCAATCCACTGCATCATACAACCGCTGTCCTTGTATTGGTTCCCCAACTAGTTCTGGTGGTAACTTTGATAGCAAGAGCAGTGCCTGAAGAAATGAAACTGATGGTTAAATATAAGAAAAAAAATTATATGCGCTTTTCTTAATATAATTAGATGGAGAAGAGTCCGCTCAATTAAAGTTTGCATATAGGAAGGCAGCAAAGTTTCCTAGAAAAAGTTAATCTCTCGCACCCTTATAAAAGGGAAGATTGATATTTTATTATCTTTCCAAACAAAATTTACAACTTTCAATGCAGTGTTGCTTCTGATAACTTCCAAATTTTGTTTTGGAAAATCACCAAACGCACTCATGCGTCCAAAACCCCTAGATGCAGACCATCCAATGCTTATAGGGGTAGGGTTTGCATCTGTTCATAAGGGTAAGTGTAAACACGTGTTGTATTGTGTAATTTTTTTAAAAAAACGTATATCTAGCTTCACCCTGGCCGCGCCCACGATGTCGCCAAACGCAGACCGCCACACGGCACCGGAGCCCTGCCCGCCCCCATCGCCAGTTGGGGGACGAGGACGACCCCGTGCGCTCTGCGGCGGTCGGCCACGCGCCCACGCCCGCCCGGTGCCTTGCCGCACGAAGGAAGCTAAGCCCGCGCCGCGCCCGCCCGGTTCCGCGGAGGACACACGTTCACCGCGCGGCCGGCCGACCCGCGTTCGTGTCCCTGCCCCGAGCCAGCGCCTGTCCGGTCTCCGTTCGCCCTCATGCCGCACCGCACGCTATCTCCCCTGCTTCCTCTATCTTGTCGTGCTGCAAGCGCCTCGCCTCGTGCCAATGCCGAACCCATCGAGTGCTCTGCTTGATCTGGCCGCCTGCTCTGCCTCGCCTCGTCCTAAGACCGCCCCATCAATGTGGTGCCTCAGAAAGGATCCTAGGCGTGCCAAGGGAGCCAGCCTCGCCACCATGAGGCATCGGACCGCTGGCGCGCATGGGAAGCCGCGGTCAACCGTAGCCAGTCTTCTCCAAGGGAGCCATCAACACTTGCCTATTCTAGATGAGCTCCGGTCCATGTCCTGCCCCTCCGTTGACCCTGCTTAGCCATGGCTTCATCGGAGTGCCGCCGCTACGCACCGCCGCCACATGTACGCGCATGACCGGCCATGCCTGGCCGATGCCGATGTCGCCCCTGGTCGCACAGCCGCCGCGCATGCGCCGTGTGTCAAACACATGCGGACAAACCAGCCGCCAGATGGTGATAGAGAATCACAGCTGTAACTCATAGTGAGCTTATCTAGGACATGGCCTGTGGGGTTGGGTTCTCTGGGCGTCCGGGTCTGTTCAGTCCTTATGCGCTTAAGATTCGGGAACAACTAACTTATTATGCGGACCTAGCAGGGTTTGTACATGCGTCTGTTTGGTACCCCTAACTGGTTGTACAATTGATTTGAATCGCTCTCTCCTCGGATATGAATACTACTTCCTATCTTACTATTGTTGTCGTAAACAACTCGAACATAATGGATTGTGAAGGATGACATAAGGATGATGGTATTACTTAACTTATCTCATGCTTGAAAATAGTACAGTTGCTTACCTATCATGGTTAAGTAATGAACTTAATATGACTGCTAAAATTTACTTATAAGGGCCCACTATTAGTAAGCTTTCTGCAAAAGGAACAATAAGACAACAAACCAAATTGAGAGTTGGGAGTCTACTCCCACAAGTCGGATAAGTATTAGCTTGTTGAGTACACTTCAGTATTTAGGGTTTTATTCCCCATGTTGCATATGCTGATAATGAGGAGTGACTAGGTCAACACCACTTTTCAGGCCTATCGACGAGGTCTAGGATGGGTGATCCTTGTTTGCCATTTGGTGTGGGGTTCCTCCTGGTGGGCACAAGGAGGATTCCTTTCAAGACGTCCTTCATAGTTGCTTTTATATCATCATTTGAGTTGTTAGTTCATGTAGAGGCAAAACTCTTATTTTGCTAATTCATCTTCTACATGCAAGTGTTGGACTTTTGCTTTTGTTGTAATAAACTCTTAAGTTTGTGATGTATGTATGAAACTATTTGGAAAACTCTACGATGTATGAGATGATTAATGTTGATGTATAAGCTTATCAGTTATTATGGATTCTAGAAAAAAAAGTGGATAATTTCGAGTTCTCCCATGTGGTGCACTTGATGGACTACCGAAACCGAACTTGATAGGTATTTTGGGTACTGAGTGTCTAAACAAGGATGACAAGTATGTTTGGGATTAAGTTTAGTTAGGTGGTACGGCCACAGAAGATTTGTCTGGTTCTATATATTAAGAGTAGACATCTAGATTAGAATATCTTCACCTGAAGTGCCTCTGCAGTACAGTCCGATACAGACCACCATTATCTGATGTGGAAACTGTCCATGAGCCTTTAGATCTATGTCGGTAATAAGTTTTGTAATCAGGATGGTCTTCACGAATCTAAAAAACAAAATACATGTTAGAAGTTCATATGCAAGCATTGTTTTGCTTAACAATAGAATCAACATATTAAACATTGTACCTGTGAATTTTTAAGAAAATCATGAACTTTTGAAAGTGTTGGACCAAATTCTTTTGCAAGTTCTGTGGAGCAATATGCCCGTACAATAAGGGCAGCTTCCCAGCACTGAACACCATCATATGCAAATTTTTTTTTAATTTTAACACTTTTTAAAAACTAATTTTAAATCTAACCCTCTCTGTTTTTTTAAACTAACACTTTTGGCCGCGCCTATTGCCATGGAGCGGCCAAAAGCCCGGCAAGGGGCCGATGTGGCGATGACCGGAAAGGCTGACCATTGACGTGGCAGGGCCTGCCGCACCACCCATCTTGACGCGGCAGGGCCAAATAAATATCGCGAGCGAGCCCGCCTGCCCGCACGCACGCCAGCCCGCCCTCCCGCACGCCGCGCAGTGCCCCACCGCCAGCGTGCCCGGACGGCCGCCCGCCCGCCCACGCCGCGGCCGCCCACTCCCGCCGTGCAGCGCCTGTGCCGGCCGTGCCACGAACGCCGGCGCGTCAAGGCCGTCTGCTCCTACAAAGGTACCTCCCTCTCGATTTCATGCTATTTTGATTATTATTGATTTAGGATAATTAGTGATTTAGGATAGTTAGGGTTTTATGATTGTTATTGATTTATGATAGTTAGTGATTTAGGATAGTTAGTGATTTAGTATAGTTAGTGATTTAGGATAGTTAGGTTAGTGAATTTGTTTGTAATTTAGGTTGGTAGTTTGTAGGTTTGAGGTTGTGTGTTGTAGTATAGTTAGGATTTTGGGTATAGGGATTGATTAGATATTTATTATTTAGTTTATAGTTAGTTATTTAGTTAGGGCTTTTGGGTATAGATACTAGTTTTCAAATGTCGGTACTTACTAGTTCGTGATACGTCGATTTTGATGACTTGACGAAGTTTCGTCAAATGCTTATATTCCTAATGAAGTTGTTTAATATGTCTGTTAATGTTACTTTAAATATATACATGTGCTTTCATATTGTGTTCGTATTGCATAACAAGTAGTTCAAATTTTGCAATGCTACATAATGTTAATTTGAATACTCTAACCCTTTGTTTATCAATTTGTAACAGGATAGCTCCTCCCACACAGCACCCATTGTATCCCATTCTTGAGGTGGAGTACGACGACCAGCACCGAGCACACATCTTGAGTGACAACGACGCAGAGGTGGCCTTGCCTCCTTTGAGGCCCTGCACGCACACCAGGGCACACCAGTGGGACGAGCGTTACGCGCCGTACATACGGCGTGCCGGCTTCCTCGAGCTTGTCCGTGTTGTCAACAACAGTCTTCCGCCCCTTGACCCAGCACTACTTACTGCAGCTGTAGACAGGTGCGAGTGCCTTATTTGTACGTAAACATTCTTGTAACAAATTTGAGGCAACTAATAGTCGTTCTATTCTTATAACAGGTGGAGGCCTGAGACCCACATGTTCCACCTACCTTGTGGCGAGATGACCTTGACCATGCAGGACGTGAAGGCTATTTATGGCCTTCGGTTGGGGGGACTTCTAGTGACAGGGATAGTTGACAATGATCACTGGAGGGAGCTGGTGGCTCAGTTTACTGGCTTTCTTCCACCGGACGACGAGGCTTCTAAGAAAATTAAGTGAGAAATTCAAGCCTATTTAATACTTGCATTGCTTTCCTACAGCCATCGGGTCTCATTTTCTTTGGTCAATTTCAGGAAAAGTTCCAGTGTTTCGTCGTCATGGATCATATAGCACTTTGATTACTTGGACCCATAGGCTGAGGAGGCTTAGATCGACAGGTTCGCTCGAGTGTGGCTCTAGCACTTTCTTGGTGCTTTCCTCTTCCCAGACGCCTCGGGCAACACCATCAGCTGGATCTTCCTTGACATACTACGCCAGCCGTGGGAGAACATAGCGACGTATAGCTGGGGCAGCGCAGCCCCGACATAGACGTATCGACAACTATGTGTTGCCTGTTGTCGCACCTCAGGGTATGCGAACCTTGGGGGTTGCTCGTACCTACTCCAGGTTTGGTGTTGAGAACGATGGCCGTTGGGAGGCCCCTTAATACTGGTTTACCGGTAAGTACTTCGGTTCATTATATTCTTCGATATGGTTAGATATGATGAGTTTATTAATGGCTAATTCATTATTGTGTTCAATGCAGCAATGGAATAGGCAGGATACACTACCTACAGCTCTGTATATCTGGACGGAAGCAGAGTTAGTTAGAGGGAATGCGAGGCGCAAGTACAGGGAGTACACGGATGGTCTCGACATCCTGACACAGCACCAGGTTACGCTCTCTTTACTATCATACATGTGTCTTGTTCGATGTACACTGTATCACAACCTAACTCAATTACGAAATGTTCAGGTGCATTGGTGTCCTTGGGATGCTCTGGAGCTCCAGTATTATCTCAGTCTTGTCACTAGGGACGAGTTAGACGAGTATCGCTGCAATGTCCCTCTTATTTTCTTCCATGTGGTCGAGATTCACTTGCCCATCAGGGTCTGCAGACAGTTTGGAAGAACGTCAGGCTGCCCACCACCGCTTTACTCCACCAACCAAGGATTGCATGGGTGCATTATCGATTAATAACAAAGCTATAATTTAGAGGTGTGTGTGGTACAACTAACATCGTTTTGTTGCAGGTATGACCGCAGGAAGAGGTACAAGACCAAGGATTGGCGTGTGACACACAACACGCACATCCACTTGTGGGAGAACAGGGAATGACAGCCGGTCCATGCGGTCCTCCACACGACCAGCACACCTTCGACGAGTACTTGCGGTGGCTTCATAGGTCTACGAGGACACATATCAAGCCCCCATACACTGAGGAGGCGATTGATGAGGTCTCGGAGGAAGATGTGATCGAAGATGTGTACGACGTTGCCACTAGAGAGGACACACAGCTACAGAGAGCCCCGCTTCAAAGATACGTGGTAAGTTCCTTGAATGGTATAATTTGTATCCATTTGGTATTAAGTATGTATACTAAAACTGTCCAACCACGTTTCTATACCTAGAAGACACAATTGTCGAGGATGTCCAACGAAGCAGCGTTCGGCTTCATGAGTCTAGAGGCAATGGGCCAGGCGTTCTCGAGGCTTTTGTGGAGGTAAACATAAACTTGTCCATTCCGAAAATGTTTCTTTAGTGTATATGCATTTGGGAAATGCACTAACTTTAACATCTATTTATGCAGAAGGTGAAGAAGAGCTGCAGGAAGCTAGCTCAGAAGCTGAGCTGCATAGACACTCCTTATGAGGAACCGCCACTACCGGCGTAGTCGGGTGGCACGTCTTCAGCCTCTTTGAGGACACTAGCTAACTCTTCTCAGCCGGTGACAGGTGACACTTTCGCGTTGCGTACACCACCACATCATAGCGCTGGGAAGGACCCTACAACCAAGGACGACGAGGATGACGATGATGACCCTCGAGCTTCCGCAGACAGCACGACCAGTGGGACGATTGGCCGCAGGACGAGATCGGCATGTCTCAGCTAGGTGGTGCCCCGCTTGGTACCCAAGGAGCCTCACAGGTACTAACAAAGGTAGCTTCTTTAAATACGTAGGCTCCATGAACTAACAATCATAAATATTATAAGTAATCGTGCATATCATATACTTGCAGGGTATGAGCCGTACGCACCGCTAACGCAACCACACCGATGTTGGCTACACTCCCAATGTGTTGCCAACAAATTCGAAGAGACAGAGGCGTCCGAGGGATCCTTACACTCCTGGGTCTTAGTTTGTTAGGTCGAATCAATATTGATGTCCGAAACTTGCAGGCTTAGTTGATTATGTTATGTCGAACTTATGTCAAACTAATGAAAATGTTATGTGGCGACTTGTCAACTTGCGCACGGACTTCATTTATTGCTTCATATTCGTTTCAATGCATCGCGGCCATCACTGCCGGTTGAGATTAAGTAGCAACTAGTTCGGAAAGCGGTAGTCCCAGGGTATCTCGACGTCGGGGTCTATGGTCGCGTCGCTGCCGATCCTACAATATAGGAGCAAAAAAGCCAAAAAAAAATAAGTTCCCTTAAAAAATATTCGGCCGTGAAAAGGATTCAACAAAAGACATAAATAAATCCACTGTTGATTTTACGTTAAGCAATACCTAGAGTAAGTTCCACTATCGGCGCGGAAAGTTCCGATTAAACGGTCTAGGTACCGCCGCGCCATGCGCCGTGGCGCGGCACTGCTGTGCCAAGATGGTTGGCGCGGCAGGCCCTGCCACGTCAACGGTCAGCCCTTCCGGTCGTCGCCACGTCAGCCCCTGCCGCGCCACCATGAGCCTTTAGATCTATGTCGGTAATAAGTTTTGTAATCAGGATGGTCTTCACGAATCTAAAAAACAAAAAACATATTAGAAGTTCATATGCAAGCATTGTTTTGCTTAACAATAGAATCCACATATTAAACATTGTACCTGTGAATTTTTAAGAAAATCATGAACTTTTGAAAGTGTTGGACCAAATTCTTTTGCAAGTTCTGTGGAGCAATATGCCCGTACAATAAGGGCAGCTTCCCAGCACTGAACACCATCGTATGCCTGGATAAGTTTTTATAATGGTGAATAAGTTTTTGTTACAAAAGCTACAAGAAATTCTGGAATATACACCTTTTACCATTGAAAAAATAAGGAAAAAAAGTTACATACAATGTGTATGTAGAAAAAAAATGGTGGATGTAAAAGGCAAACATATGTGTGCTGCTCCTAGGTTGTCAAAATGAATGAGGTTGGTTTCCCTACTCAGGAAGCGTTTGTTCCCACCTCCTAAAGTTTAGTCCATGTCATATCGGATGTTTGACACTAATTTAGAGTATTAAACATAGACTAGTTACAAAACTAATTGCATAGATTAAGATTAATTTACAAGACGAATCTATTAAGCCTAATTAGTCCATGATTGACAATGATGTGGTGCTTCCGTAAACATGTGCTAATGATGGATTAATTAGGCTTAATAGATTAGTTTTGCGAATTAGTCACTGCTTCTGTAATTAATTTTATTATTAGTATCCAAACACCCGATGTGTGACACTTCCTAAACTTTAATCCCTAGATAACACCATCTCAATCGCGAACTATCAATGCCCAACCATCATGCAAGGCCTTGTGGACATAGCGGCCCCAGGCAGAGGTCCCACGCCGGTGTGACGGGCTCAGGGGCGCGACCTGATGTCCTCAGCTCTCCCATCCTGGCTTCACTGTCTCTCCATCTCCGTGATCAAGCAAGCTGCAAGCCAGATGGATAGTGGAGGTCTGGAGGCCAGCGCCCAGGTGTAGGTCACAAGGGGTAAATTCTAATTCCTAAGACCTGAACTCGTGGAAGGTAATTATCTAATTTACTAATTATTTTATATTTATCGATACAAATATTTTTTTATGTTAATGAATAATTACTCATTGCTATAAGTAGATGCAGAGAACTGTTGTATTGCGCAAAACGGTCGATGGTGCATACACTCACATCCGATAAAAAAAACAAATTACTACTCTTTTTTTTGCGAGGATCACAAATTACTACTCAACAAGTGAAAACAAGTCTTTTTATTTCAATTCTGTTAAATAATTTAAAGAACACTAAGAGAATGATATTGTGTTCAAATAAAAATTATGCAATCCACAAAATAAATAGGTATGATTTTTTATTTACCGCATCGCTATGTATGCATATATCATTTTATTTTTTATGGCCAGCAGGGCCTCTTTTAGAGTTTGGAACACGGCCTCGAATTTTGACGGCACGGCCCTGTCTGTCTCCAAGATGAATTTCGACCGCACAAAGCAATTGTTGAATAAACTTCCAAGCCGCAGTTCGTCCAAGTGACTCCGCATGTTATACTTCCCGTTGCAACACACGGACATATTTGCTAGTTGATTAAAAGAGGATTAAAATATAAAAATTCTCCGCAATTCTGCAGCAGTTCTTCTACCTCTACGTGATGGTTGCTTTCCTTCGATCTGCAGCGTGGTCGCTCTATTGCGTAATTTTCATCTACGTACACGGTGTACTAATCTGCTGGCTCTGGCTGTTCTTGCATTCTTCTTAGTCTCTTCTTGCATCTCGACATCACCTTTCTTCCAACAATACACACGAGTAGTAGTCGATGCATCCGTGGGAAACAACAAGGGGGGACGACTAGAGTCCAACCGGGTGGCGTCTCTGTTCCGCGGCCTGGCCCAGCTAGCGCGACGCGCACCACGGAAGCTTCTCGCACGCGACCGCCTGCTCACGTCGCCCCGTGTCAAGCCCAGCTCGTGCGGGCGACACATTCTGAGGACTTACCGCGCGCCGTGCTCATGTTGCCGTGGATTCCTAGGTGAACATGGTATAGATAATCCTCGCCCGAATTCAAAATTTAAGGATACGAACAAGTGTTTTTAATATCCGCGTGGATACGGATAATCTGAATCCGATTATACGTGGATACCGTGTAAAATATGTGATCGATAAAATCCGGCGAATATGGATTATCTGATAATTCAACGCGGATTATCCGGTGCTTATAATATGATATCCTAATATTTTAAGGAGCCCAAGCGGAAAGTGTACACAGATCAGCCCATCCCATGACATAAGTATTATTATATTGTAGCCCTACAAGCAAACCTCGTCAACTATATATACTAATTTAAGTATCTTTAGATAGCCGATTGTAATTATAGACTCGAGGGGGCCAGCTCCTAATTGGCTAAACCAGATGGACGAGGATGCAGAGAAAGATCATTTTGGAGTTATCAAGATCAAGAAGATGGAGCCGATGCAGTTTTCAGTGATTGCGATCAGTTGTCATCGACTCAAGGAAAGAAGACCATCGGATCGAAATAGTTCGAAGCATGAAAATTCATACTCCGAACTAGGGGGGGCCTGTGTTGACTCCAAAATTTGGTAAGCGTTCCCTGGAAAAGAAGAGATCGGCCGATGATGTTGAAAGTAAGAAAAATCTCCTAATCAATGTATATTTACGAGCCTGGGAGAGAAAATCAAGAAATATACTGTAGAAGATTTGGGAATATTATATTCCGTTTGCTTACCGAACAAGGACACGTATATCATGTATGTGCATGCACATGGCCGGCTAGGTGTCATATTCATATACATGCTCGACAAGGTGTTTGCATAGATGATCTTGCCGGTTGAATTAAATAAGAGAAGACACGTCGGCCAAAGAAAACTTTATTAGCGAGAACTCTACAAAAGGGGAAATAGAGTAATTGTATCTTAAATATTTTCCGATGTTTTAGATATATCTTGTTAGACAAGTTCCTTCAGGACT
Organism: Miscanthus floridulus; assembly: GCF_019320115.1. Lineage (NCBI taxonomy): Eukaryota > Viridiplantae > Streptophyta > Magnoliopsida > Poales > Poaceae > Miscanthus > Miscanthus floridulus. The sequence goes on from NC_089592.1 coordinate 14,981,183, forward strand.
CTTATCCGCCCGGGGTATAAATATAACCTCTGGCCATTGTAATAGGGATCTCTCAATCAATCAATACCAATCACTTTTTTTTAGCTTCACGCCAACCCTAGGAGTAGGAGTACTGTAGATCTCGGTGAGTTCTTCAACAAGCAGGGTTGCATCGATTCGATCGACCTCCGGCTTGTCTGTAAGTACCATCATGGCTTATACTTCTGTTTGTAAGGCTGCATCGGTTCGGCCGACCTCTTACGAGCTCTAGTATAAGTTAGTTATCGATCCTTATCTGATTCAAGTACGGCTGCATCGGTTAAGTTCTACCTCCATTGCTCGAATTAGATTAAGGTCAAGTTATCGGCTCTACCTAAGGGGTGGCATCCTTCGGTAGAATCATTAAGTTACCGATCTTGCTGATGTTCTTGTTGTCATTAGTTTCAGTAATATCAATCTGCCCGATCGAGATCGATCTAGATCGGCCTCACATCCTTTTAGTCCGTCGTTTATTTCGTCACATTGCAATGGTTCTTACTTAAAACGACGGATTATGTTTTATCAGCCGTTCTACATCGATCTTGATCGTGCCTAGTACATGGCTAAGGCATGTCTGATCTTAAGAAGATTTACTTGCTAGTTGAATCCGGTCTATAGTTTGCTATTATGGTTGTAACGATCCGGTCGATCCCCACTGTTAGCCTTTAAATCAGAGTATGCTAATTGGTAGATTTGCTTTCGACCAGACATGACTTTGACTGTTTACTATGCATGCATCGGCTAAATTGCCGATTGCCTGTACTTTAACGCTTATAGTGTGTCTTCATGGTTATGTTAAATGTGAATAGATCTGTTTATTTTAAAGGCTTGATCTATATTTATCATGGTTGCCATCGATCTGGTCGAACCCCACTGTTAAAGATAACATGTTAGATTTGATGAGTTTATAGATCTGTCCATATTAAACAGTCGATTGTTCACATGCTGTAATCCCTTTTCTATTCAAATCGGCTATTTTAGCCGATTCGCCTATGCTTTCACAAGATATGGCACGCTTTCATGAATCTGTTGACGTATAGTCGGTTTTATGGATTTTCTGGCTTTAGATTATTGTCATCATCATAGCTGCATCGATCCGGTCGAACCTCACTGTTGGTGATAATGAATTAGATTTAGACAGTTCGTATATCCCTTTATATTCAACAGTCGATTGTTTACATGGTATATCCCTCTTTACCGAATTCATTGGCTTTACACCATATATTTGATAAAATCTGATTTAGCCAGTGATGTATCTTTGACGCATACATGTTAATAGCTTAAGGGAAATGACTGTTAAAACTGGGCGCACTGTATTCGTTACTATAAATCAATCATGACCCGCGAACGTTACAGTCCTTAACAGTCGATTTCTTCTCGTATCGGCTATTTAGTCGATTTTCCTGTTTGGCTGCTCCTGAAGTGGCACACTTGGAACTGTCTGGGTAAAACTGGCATGTTCCGCCTTAAATTACTGATAAACTTTCTCTTCTTGTCAATTGCAGGTCAAATTGACTAGCACGCCTTTGGGAATTCGCATGATCGGCTGGTCCTGCATTGAAGCCAGGTAGATCTCCAGATCATTCTGGCTTGCTGCGTGTCCACCGTGTGGCTACCACATTTTCACGCCGACACGCATTCTGGCACACTCGGTGGGACTTTGCAGGATCGACTGGTCCTACGTTGAAGCCAGGAGATCTCCAGATCATTCCAGCTTGCTGCGTGTCCACCCGGCGCGGCTACCACGTTTTTGTGTCGACACGCGTTCTGGCACGCTCGATGGGACTACAATTGTTCGATTGTAAGCTGGATGAATTCGTTGGCTACCTGGAAGTCAAATTACAACAAGACAAAATAAGAGCCGATGCATTGAATATGTCAGAGCCAACCTACTAGTACTGGTGTTCACGATGGTCGTCGACAAATAGCTTATCCCGACGTAATATTAGATCAAATCAAAGGGAAGCACATACACGTATGCGAGGTGATGACCTGGTGTGAAGTATATACTTATGAATATGTGTTCGGAATCTAGCCGTGTCTGTACAGACCACGTTTGGGAGTCTAGTGCCGGATTTACGACATCAAGTCTGGCAACTGCACATTGATATCAAAAGAGGCATTCAATTCAATACAGAATCGGCTGATGTTGACCCTCCGACCATCAGCGTCAGCCATCAGATGTTTATTTATTGAATTCGGCGATCAATCCCACCCAGAGAGATGACGCAAAGCAAAGTCCCAAAGGAGCCGGATTATAGGCAAGATCGTTTGCTGGAAGCGCACATTGGAAAGATATGCCAATACGTGCACTTACCCTTTTAGAAAACTAAGACAGTGACACGCTACTCCATCGGCTACTTCATGATCGGTACCAGCCAATCGGCAATTCCAGCTTGAGTCCAGTGCAGTCACAATTAGCCAATGCAGTCGCAATCGACTAATACGACCGCAATCGCTGATTAGAAATTAGAAGGATTAATTAATTCAGTTTATTGTTTGAGCTGAGCCTTCGGATCTATTATGAGAACATCATCCATATTGTCAAGATTTGCCACCATACGAAGCTTGTAACACTACGTCAAAAAAGGTTTTTAGGGGCGGTTGTAGATCATTTGTAGGGGCGGTTTGCCCAGCCACCCCTATGCAAGGGTCTCTACAAATCATGCATTTATAGGGACGGTTCCCAGGCCGCCCCTACAAATAAATTTGTAGGGGTGGCTCGTATTACCAGCCGCCTCTACAAATAAATTTGTAGGGGCGGCTTGTATTACCAGCCGCCCCTACAAACAGGTATTTGTAGGGGTGGTTCAATATAGAACCGCCCCTACAGTATGTTTTCCCACAAAAAAAATCAAATTTACAATTTAAAATCGCGTTGCCGATCGTGCCACGACCAACGTTCCGAACCGCGTTCGTGTTGCCGAACGCCCCGCGATCAACATTCCGAACCGCGTTCGCGTTGCCGAACGCCCTGCGACCAGCGTTCCGAACCGCGTTCGCGTTGCCGAACGCCCCGCGACCGCGACACAAGCATAAGAGTATTCTATAAACTACAATTACAAGTCAATTCACAAGAATATATACAATCCATCATTAAATATATAAATTTCATACACATTGTTTCAACGTCCTAGAGCTAGTCTTTCAGTCTCACGAAGGTGTTGGTACTGATGATTTGTACCTAACTCAGACTCTCTCAGTACTCTGACGTGTAATCTAGTCCAATATGAAGTTGCAAAGGTCACCGACGAGCTCTAAGAGTTGGTCATCCTTGTATGGGTCTCTTTTCATTCCTTTCTCTTCTCTCCACTACAAGAGAACAAGTTTCGGTTTAGTATTCATACCATTTACGAAGTTTTTATACTACGGGTGAAGAGGTTCAAACTTACCCTTAAGGAGTGTCTCCTGTAGGCACCGGTGTTACTTATTATAGAACATATATAGTATCCACAATGTACACTCTAGGCTTCTGCTTGGGGCACTGTGTTTTGCATATGAAAATGTTAAGTAATGCTTTTGACAGCATGTAATGGAGTACTGAAGAAGTAAGTTACACTTACCGCACATAGTGTTTTTATAGCCAGCTTTTTCTTCCTTGCTGGATCATGCCTTCCATGATGATTAGTGACATAGAACCTAAATGCCATGTTCGAATTATTTTAGCAAATACAACTTGTTAGTTCCAAAAGTGAACGTTACAAGTATGTATAAACATATAAGCTAACGAGGATTGTCGATATGTATACGTCTTGAGAATCGATATGAAGTCTTTGTATGTCGCCGGGTCCTTATCTAATGAATCAAAGACCCATGCCATGCTCCTCCCGACTCGACGGCTATACAAATCCAGTGGTTGCTGCATGATTTAATCATAGAACTAGATAAGCTCTTTTGCATCGAATAAAATATATCGAACAAAGCTTTAAGTATAGAGTTGAGCTTACTCGAAGTTGTATGGTAGCCATATAGTAGAGTGTTGTTGGAGATTTTTGAAAGCCAGGGCAATGTATGCGTAACCTTAAGGGACTCTTCCCTTAGTTTTGCCGTGGATGTGCTCTTTCTCCCGAAGAGTCTTTGCAGCAGCTAGCTCTTTGGCATCAAGTGTCCACCGTTTAGGGTAATTGAAATTTGTTTGGGCTATAGCTTGAGGGTCCACATACACGGCTTTTACACTTGGCATTTGTTTGACAATGTGCACTTGCATTCTACAAATCACGGCGTGGGTTAGTTACAACAAAATTCAAAGATTACATTCATATCATATCGAGAAGACAAGGACTTACATGCACCACGTGCGAATTAGATTCATCTCCATTTCTTCCAGGTGAAAGCATGTTTGCATGTCATTGAAGTCAAAGACAATTTTTCCGGCTAGGCTTCCAAATGTGCCGGTGGGAAAGCATGATTGTATGATATATATGCTCGTTGGGAGAACACGCAAGTACCAATCATGGAACCTTCTCATTCCAAGTAGTAGGCGTTGGATGTCCCGGTTTGGTAGGAAGGGCTTGCCTCTTTCGTATGTTTTCGGGAAATCCTTTGACCATTTGATGGCATCAACATTTGGATACTGCTTTGCAATTTGGTGGAGTTTGCTAGTGACGGCCTCCTCAGAACCCCATGATGGGACTTTTTAACTTGGTTCTCATGCTTGAACTGGTCAAGGGAATACCACTTGGACACCGACGAGACGTCTT